>NW_028119972.1:0-165125 GCF_965119305.1 Pelophylax lessonae
AGTAAGATCAGTATGAGCTGCAAACTTCTTCCCAACTTCTAGCAGCTTTATTGATGCATTTAAAGCACTCCAGTTTAGAGAGGTGATACACACATCACAGAGAGCTGACTGTCACATTAACCTCCCTGGGGGTATTCCCGAGTGTGGCTCGGGGTTAACTTTCAGTACCAAAAGCAGTAACCCCGAGCCACACTTGGGATTACCACAGAATGTTATTCACCTTCCCTGCGATCCCCCGCCGTCCCCCCTGCCATCCTCCCGGTCGTCCTCATACTCTCTCCCCGCTCTGTGCTCGGCCGATTGCTGGCACTTGCCTTCCGGTTCTCTTCCCTGCGAGCGTTGCGACGCAGGGGGGGATGGAACCGGCGGCAAATTCAAGTGTAAATACACCAAATGACATGATACAAAGCTGTGATCCTAACGGATTACACTGTATCATCCCATTTAACCACAGAATTTCACCGGGTGACTTTTCCAGTGCCCTGCCTGTGCTTTTCCAGTTCTTTGTACCTGGAAAATAGAGAACGACCATGGCGTCCAAAAAGTGCTTTTAGACGAACTGGAAAACAGCGACAGCGAAACGGAGTTACTTGAAGAACTAAGCGATAGCGATTTGTGGGAAAATTCGTCATCGGGTACGGAAAGTGACGACAGCGACGATTCTGATGTCTCTTCCTAGCACATAGCTTGTGGAATTTGGGAAGTATATCAAATGATTCTTCAGAATTTTCAACAGAGTTTTGCGCCAGAAAGAGACATCAGAATCGTCGCTGTCGTCACTTTCCGTACCTGATGACGAATTTTCCCATGAATCGCTATCGCTCTGTTCTTCAAGTAACTCAGTTTCGCTGTTGCTGTTTTCCAGTTCGTCTAAAAGTGCTTTTGCGCAAAAAGAAAAATTTTTGGACGCCATGGTCGTTCTCTATTTTCCAGGCACAAAGAACTGGAAAAGCACAGGCAGGGCACTGGAAAAGTCACCAGGTGAAATCCTGTGGTGAAATGGCATGATACAGTGTAATCCGTTAGGATCACAACTTTGTATCATTTCATTTAGTGTATTTACATTTTTGAATTTGCCGCCGGTTCCACACTCACAGGGAAGGGAACGGAAAGACAGGTGTCAGCATCGGCCGAGCACACAGCGGGAGGACAGTGGGAGGACAGCGGGGGGAGGACGACAGGGGAGGACAGCAGGGGATCGCAGGGGAAGGTGAGTTTTAAAATATAAAAGAACAGATTTGCATGCAAAACAATGTAGCGCTTTTAGCACAGTAATCTGTACATAATTAGACCGCCAGAGAGGTTAAACATGCTTCTAGTAGAATTGGGGGAGCTTCAGCACTTCTTGCTGTGTAGGAAAATGGTGGTTGCTTGCTGAAGCTTGCTAGCAGCTTGTTTAAATGACATTTTCATTAGGATTTAGGTTTGCCCTGCCCAAAGCTTGCTTAACCACTTGCCGACCGCCCATCGCATATATACTGCGGCAGGCTGGCTCAGCTGCGCCAATCGCCGTACCTGTACAGCGGTTTGCGGGAGCACTCCTGGGGGGAGAGCCCATGCCGCCGCCGGCACGCACCCACCCCTACTAGGCAGCAGGGATGCCGATCAACAGGGCCGGCGGCCGCGATTGCCGCTGTGCACCCGCGATGGCTCCCCGCTGATAGAGAACACCAGTCAGCTGTTGTAAAGACAGTAGACCGTTCTTCTCTCTGAAATTTTCACAGAGTGCCTGTGATTCTCCCATATAGGATCAAAGGTCTCTGAGTTTATTTCACAAGCCCATCCCCCATACAGTTAGAAAACACTCCCCTAGGCTCACACTTAACCCTTTGATCACCCCTGGGTTAACCCCTTCCCTGCCCTTGTCATTATTACAGTAACAGTGCATATTTTTAGCACTGATTACTGTAGTAATGTCACTGGTCCCCCCAAAAGTGTCAAAAATGACAGTTAGGGGTCCAATCTGTCCGCCGCAATGTCGCAGTCCCGCTAAAAATCGCAGATCACCGCCATTACTAGTAGAAAAAAAAATGACATAAATCTTTCCCCTAGTTTGTAGACGCAATAACTTTTGCGCAAAGCAATCAAAATGCACTTATTGGGATTTTTTTTTTTACCAAGAATATGTAACAGAATACAAATTGGCCTAAAATGATGAAAAAAATTGATGTTTTATTCTTTTTTTGGAAATGTTATATAGAAGAAAATGAAAAATATTGTTTTTTTTTTTTGTAAGTGCCGGTTCACATTTGTGCGATCACCGAGATCGCATGTAATTCGGAGCGCACTGCTCCTAAAATTACATGCCATCTCTGTGCGGTACAGTTTGTATGGCTGAATTTGCACCGCAATCGCACCTAACGCACCTGCGATCCGATTCTGTGCGAACTTTCAGATTGCACTGCGATATGCAATCTGATCTGGGGGTGTTGTTAACTGTTAATTGACACCCCCAGCCTGTCGCATATGGCAGTGTGAACTGCCAGGGGTGCGGATGCGATGCAGGAACACGCTGTATATTCCCAGCGTTCCCACATCGCAGAAATGTGAACCGGCACTTAAAGGCTTTTAAAGCATTGCCTATGGACAATTTTAGGTAGCGCAGTTTGTCACCATTTCACAAGCATGCACATGACAAGTTTGGTATCTATTTACCTGATGCAACATTATCTATTATATTTTAGCAAAAAAAAACAAAATGTGTATTAAAAAAAAAAAAATCAGTCCTCTGTCTGATCAGCTGTCTTGTAGGGCAGAGGAGGGATCGACGATCTAACAGACCCTTGATTTCTCCACGAGGAGTGCCTGTCACCGGCCAAAGCTATCACAGTGGGTCTTGTTCACCCCTTGTAATAGCAATAAAGTTGAATGAAAAAATATATTTTAACCACTTCCATACCAGGCCATTTCTGGCACTCCGCTCCTACATGTAAAATTCATCATTTTTTTGCTAGAAAATTACTTGTAACCCGCAAACATTATATATTTTTTTTTTTTAGCAGAGACCCTAGGGAATAAAATGGTGGTCATTGCAACTTTTTATGTCACACGACACGGTATTTGCACAGAAATTTTTCAGATGCGCTCTTATGGGAAAAACAAACTTTCATAAATAAAAAAAAAAAAAAACACTACAGTTAGCCCAATTTTGTTGTATAATGTGAAAGATTATGTTATGTCGAGTAAATAGATACCTAACATGTCAGGCTTTAAAATTGCGCACACTTGTGGAATGACGCCAAACCTTGGTACCTAAAAATCTCTATAGGCAATGCTTTAAAAAAGTTTACAGGTTACCAGTTTAGAGTTACAGGGGAGGTCTTGTGCTAGAATTGTTGCTCTCACTCTAACGTTTGCGGCAATACCTCACATGTATGGATTGAACGCCATTTACATATTACATATGTGGCCATGAC
Organism: Pelophylax lessonae; assembly: GCF_965119305.1. Classification (NCBI taxonomy): domain Eukaryota; kingdom Metazoa; phylum Chordata; class Amphibia; order Anura; family Ranidae; genus Pelophylax; species Pelophylax lessonae. Next base: position 3,417 of record NW_028119972.1, read on the forward strand.
GAACTTTACGTTCTCTTATGCATGTGAGCAGGCGGGGATAAGGGCACTTTAATTTTTTAATTTTTTTTTTATATTTTATTTTTTTTATCACTTTTATTCCTATTACAAGGACTGTAAACATCCCTCGTAATAGGAATAGTGCATGACAGGTTCTCTTTATGGAGAGATCTGGGGTCAATAAGACCTCAGATTCCTCCTACAGGCTGGAAAGCCTGAAATAAAAAAAAAAAAAAAACGATCTCGGCTATCCAACCGAGGTCACAGCAGTATTAACAACTGACAGGCCAGGCGTGACGTCATCACCTCATGCCCTGGCCTTCAAAAGTCAAAGAGACTGCAGGGGACCATCTGGTCCTCAGCAGTCTCTATGGTGTACTTCCGCCGGCGGCCGATTCCTTCCCCGGCAAGCCGATGGCACGGGAGAGTCAGTAGAAGCACCGGAGGGTGGCGGAAGGGGGAGATGTCCTCTCCCGCCTCCTATAAGAACAATCAAACGACTGAACAGCCACTATGATTGTTCTTATGGTGAAGGGAATCGCAGGCTGAAAAAAATATTATCTGAATGATGCCTGCATCGGCACCCATCATTCAGATATCCCCACCTAAACCCCTGGATGTCATATGACGCCCAGCGGTAAGGAAGTGGTTAAAAGAGTGTAACAAAAAAAAAATGTGAATAAAAAAATTATTATTAAAAATGAACAATTTAAATGACTCCCGCCTGCCCCCATGATCATGCCAAATGCAATTGTGTGCTTAGGTCTGGCATGCATATGTAAAGAATGATTGCATCACACATGTAAGGTATCGCTATGAACCTCATAGTGAGAGAAAACATTCTAGTGCCAGAGCCCACGGATAACCTATAAAGGCTTTTAAAGTGTTGCCAATGGACAATCTCAGGTACCGCAGTTGTTGCCATTTCACAGGAGTGCGCAATTTTCAGTCTTGGTGTTGGTGACGTATTACCGGACACAGCGCCATCTTTTATATTTTACCAGAAAAACTGGGTCTAATTTTGTGCACTAAGTTTGAGTGTAGTTTTCAAGAAAATATACAGTATGATGTATTATAGCATAACCCAATGGTGAAGAATTATATGGAGCTGCGTCTGTCAATGGATGATAGAGAAATATATATATAAAATGTTTGGGGGTTCTAGGTAATTTTCTAGCAAAAGATACTGGCTTTAACTTGTAAGCAACAAGTGTCAAAAAAAGGCTTAGGAATGAAAGGGTTAAAATGCCCAGAGGTGGGGCATAGCTTAAGATCACATGACCACCGTAGTTGGCTGTCATGTCATCCAAACATCCGTTGTCTGCAAAGCGATATTGACTGCAATTCACACAAATATGCGGCCTCTCTGCGCTAAGGCCCAGGGGCCGAGAGGCCGCTAAATTTTACACAAGAAAAAAAAAACCTATAGAGAAACTGTATATCACAAAGAATGCACTTTTCACCACAGGTACATTACCGGAGATACAAAGAGAATGCTGGTGCATTTAGTAAAAAAAGAAAAAGGACATAAGCACTCTTTAGACCGTAGCAACTTGGTTTCCAGGCCTCTGGCCTGATGTGGGTCTGCCATTAGTAGCGGAATCCTCTCCAGCCCATGTGAGCTGAGTCCCTGGGTGTGACAACTGAAGCAGCGACAACTCCAGCATCTTTGTTTTTGGGTTTTTATTATAAATTAAAGGGGATGAGAGAAGGGAATGAGTGGGATACTCCTTTAGGCTCAAACTAATTACAATTGGGACTTTGATCCTGAAAATGCCTGTTGGCGCCTCCTTGACGCCAGCCGGCGCCAGCCAACGCTCACTGACTCTGAGAACACTCTGTATAGCAGAAGAAGTGTTGAATCCCTGACTTATAGTCCAGTAGATCCAAGACTGAGAACCATAGAACTCCTGATACTGTTGTGCAGTAAAAGTCACTGAATACTTTCCCCCGCCTGGCACAGCTTGAGGTAGTATATTGTAGAACTCTGTATAACTGTCACTGTAACTGGCACACACTGTACAATTCAGGGCCCAAACTGCAGGTGCCCCCTTTGACCTTGAACTCTTCAGGGTCCACTGACTATGTACCCCCTTTGCAAAATCAGGGTCCTCTACCTAGGTACCCCCTTTACAGCTAGCTGACACTGGATCCCAGAACCTCTCCCGGAGTGGTCCCCTCTGACTCTAGGCAGACCCCCAGGGACAATCCGCAGTACTCACAACATGTGTAGGCTTTCCTGGGACTGGACCCCCCCCCCTCTCTCTCTCCGTAGGTTCTCGGCACACCGGATCCCCTCAGCTCAACTCAGCACTCTCTGGATACTCGGGCGACAACCCGCGACATCCTCCTTCCTCAGACAGGAGGAGAGACAGCCGCACTCTCCTTTCTGGGACTCTGCTCCCCCCAAAGACACCCTGTCATGCACTTCCCCTAAACTTATACCCACTCCCAGAATCATTCACAGCCTAATCTGCCTTCTGGGGTAGTTACAAGCTGGGATGTGTCCCCTGATTGGGCTTCCCACACTGCCCTATGAGAAGCCTCTAACAGAAGCCAGTGGGGATACTTCCCCTTCAGCAGGCACATCTGGAAGCCCTGACACCCTACCTAACAAATCACAGCCCTGCTGTTAGGCAGACAAGGCCCACTATATACTTACCTAGCACCTACCTGTAGGGTGCTACAAGACAAATAGAGGGTGTGTACCAAATTAATGTAATCACCTGTAAAGGCGGGCACGTAGGCGTAAACACAATACTTTAATTGCTCTAAAAAATACAATATAGAAACATAATCAAGTATATAAAGAGCCTCTGCCAATATCTTGAATGGCACGAGTATCAATTCTGCCATCTATGTAGTCATAACTATGTAGTAAGTTATAAAGTGGCAGATGCAAATATGTAAAATCAGCATTTTTTGCTAGAAAATTACTTAGAACCCCAAAACATTTTTTTTAAAGCAGGGGCATGAGAGGATTAAATTGTGGGTGTTGCAGTTTTTTTATATCACACGGTATTTGCGCAGCTGTTTTTCAATTGCTAATCTATTTGGAGGGCAATAATGCATTTTAATGCACAAAAACACCGTAGAATACCTAATGGTTTGGTCAAATATAAATGATGTTAAGCCACGTAAATAGACACCTAACATGTCAAGCTTTAAAATTGAGCAAACAAATGGAACGACACAATAAATTATCCATAGACGATGCTTTAAAAGCCTTTACAGTTTACCAGTTTAGTGTTACACAGGACACTTAGCGCTATAATCATTGCATATAATATTCTTGCTACAACGTTTGAGGCAATAACTCATGTGTGATGTGCGGTGGGAACGCCATTGATATATGTGTGTGTGTGACCTACATATGCATTTGCCTTTGCACATGACCGGGGGGGGGCAGGGGGGATTTCCATTTTTTTTTTATTTTAATAATTTTTTTTACAATTTTTTTGTTTACTTTTATGGCTACTCAGAAGGGATGAACAATATCCCTTGTGATAGCTGGAGCAGTGCCAGGTCCTCTTTATAGAGATCTGGGGATGTTCCGATCTTCAATCATCCCTATGGTTAGCTGGCGGAACTGCTGGATTCAGTCCAGGGCTCCCCAGTGGAACAGGAGAATCCACATTGCCCCTTCCGCTGCCAGTAAACGCGATCCAGCGGCTAATTAGCTATCACTAAATTAGCCACTAGGATCACTTTTACATTAAAGAGCATTGCTGGTTAAAAAAATAGATACTGGAATGTTGCCTGTAGCTGCAGGTCCTATCCCGGTATAACCACTTCAATCTGGCTACGTACGGGTACATCACAGTGGCTGAAGTAGTTAAATTATCTCCTATTTTCAGGTTTACCTATGAGACAGCCACCTATCACACTTGAAATCTGTTAAAAATGAGACACTTGCACTAGTCATTTAAGGTTTATAATTCTGATAGAAAAGGCTATATGACAGAAATGCTGAAATCTATCCATTATTATTACAGGCATGGATTCACCAATTGCCCATCGCACACGGTCAAGAACTGCTCTACGACAACAACGGGAGAACGCCAGGTCCAACAGGAGTCGATCTCCAAGGGAGCGCATCATTGCTGAGGACCAGCCAGCACCAGCCAGACCACCGGCCAGGGAGTATCAAGAGCTGCCCACATGTGCAATCTGCTTGAGTGAAATGGAAGCAGGAGAGGACACTACAACCCTACCCTGCTCCCATGTATTTCATTCAAGCTGCATTGGAACATGGAGGGAGCAACGCAATTCATGTCCCCTTTGCAGAGCAGTGATTGATGTTCTTCCACAGGATGGACCCAGAAGGGTGTACCGGAGGGTCGATTACATGCCCCGTGGAGAAGACGTCGACAACTTTCTTTTTCACTTTGAATATGATGAATTTGGAAATCCAGGTTTTATTTTTTACTTTGACCCTCGAAATCCAAATGTGGTCTTCTATCTCTAACATCTTTTCTGTTTATTTAGATCCCTGAAATCAGAGGACATCTGGTGAGTTATTAAGAAACAGGAAGACAGGACCACCTACTTCCCTGCCTTTACAGGTCTGTGCTGTGGTATTGTAACAATCCTACAGGCTCACCTGAGTCAGAGGACTGCTGGCCGGAGGTAGGAGTGGAGCCCAGTGGCAAGGACCGCAGCCTGGTAGTAGGTGCAGGAAATCTGGCAGAGGCGTGGTCAGACAATCCGGGTTGGCTACGGTGGTAGCTGTACTGGATACCGGATGGACACCAGGTAGTACTTTAATTAGATAAATATAGTGTTGCGCAAATAAAAAATTATTAAATTAATTAATTTTGTGCTTAACCACTTTACCACCGGAGGTTTTTGCTTTCTTACGTACAGGCCACTTTTTGCGATTCGGCGCTGTGCAACTTTAACTGACAATTGCGCGGTCGTGCGACACCGTACCCAAACGAAATTTACGTCCTTTTTTTCCCACAAACAGAGCTTTCTTTTGGTGGTATTTGATTTTTACTTTTTGCGCTATAAACAAAAAAAGAACGTTTATTTTGAAAAACTAACAATATTTTTAACATTTTTTTATATGAAATTCCACCCAAAAAAAATGTAAAAATCAAATTTTTTTTTAATTTTTGGCCAATTTGTTTTCTGCTACCTATGTTTGGTAAAAAAAATCACAATAAGCGTATTTTGATTGGTTTGCGCAAAAGTTGTTGCGTTTACTAACTAAGGGAAAGATTTCTGTCATTTTTGGTGTTTTTTTTTTAACGAGTAATGGCGGCGATCTGCGATTTTTTTGCGGGACTGCGACATTGCGGTGGACAGATCGGACCCTTGACTGACATTTTTGACACTTTTTGGGTTACCAGTGACATTACTGCAGTAATCAGTGCTATACATATACACTGTTACTGTAAAAATGACACTGGCAGGGAAGGGGTTAATTTTATTGGAGAGGGAGGGGTTAATGTATGCCTGGTGCTTACTGACGTGTGTGGGGGGAGGTGACTGAGTGAGTCAGGGACAGATCGGATATTCAGCTATGCTGAACACTGCGATCTGTCACTCCCTGTCACTGTCTCCAAACTAGATTCCCCGACGATCGGGGAAGAGCAGCGGCGTTTGCCGCCGCTCCTCCCCTGGCCCAACTCCCGCTGTGAATGAAAACAGCGGGAGCGCGCCCACAGGGGGAGGAGTCCAGCGACGTAGTACTACGTCGCTGGACGATAACGAACCACTTTGCCGCAGTACGGTCAACGTGACCGGTCGGCAAGTGCTTAATTAAAAATCCAAAATATTCATAATGATGAAGTGACATAATATTAAAGTGCCAGTAGTGCTAATAAAGAAGTAAAATATAATATATAATATAATATTCATAGAAAAGAGAAAATATATAGATATAAAAGTCCAGTGTGCAAAGATCAAAAAAGCCAATAAATAAAGTCCAAATATGGACACATATGAATATTTTAGATTTTTAATTATTTAAGCACAAAATTAATTAATTTAATACACAAATATATAGGAGAATAAACCTATGTGCTACCACTAGAAAAAAGAGCGGGGATAAGGAGGGGGCTGATAGCAAAATGGAGCACCCGGACTCCGCAGCTAATTCCTTAGTGTCACCACATACAAAGTAAGTCAAAGAGAAAAGGAAGAATCAGCGCAAGATGTCCCTACTGGATGAACCATAAATATAAGAGTAAAACTAATAGAAAGATAAATACTTCTTAAAATCTTCTATAATCCTAAAAATGTAAATGATGTGCAGCCGTAAAAAATCAAGTGCTTATTTGTGAAATAAAAGTTGATGATAAAAATACTTTTAAAATGATATACAAAAGTGCTCCTATAGATAAATAATTAAGATAAAAAAGAAAACGTCTTAATGAGATATTAGATGAAGTGATGTGAAAAACGCAAGTGAGTGCCCTCTGAAGAGTGAACCCCTACAACCAAGCAGACATTATCAACTTTATTTCATATACCCGTTGTACAGCCTGCTTGGTTGTTGGGATTCACGCTTCAGAGGGCACTTACCCGATTTTCATTTATCATCTATTATCTAATTAAGATTTTTCACTTTCACATACCCATTGTGCAACCTTTTGGTTGTAGGGGTTCACTCTCCTTTACTTTGTTTTAATTAATTTAATAATTTTTTATTTGCGCAACACTATATATTTATTTCAAATAAGCACACTATTATGAGAAGTGGAGCGTCTGCGGCAAATAACTGATTGATTTAGAGCCTCAGGGTCGCTCGCAGGATTTATTCCTAGTACTTTGATGAGGACACAGGTTCACCTGAAGTGCGGAAACTAAGTGCTAGCTGGTTTTCACTAGAGCCCCTGATGGTGGGGATAGACTGCGCTGCAAGCTAACACCAGGTCGCGGTCCCCAGGATCACCCAGCCAGGCAGAGTGCAGGTTCGGTCCGGAGGTGGAGGAGCAGACAAGGGATAACCAGAGAGAAGTCAGACGGGCCAAAGGTCGGGGGGGCAGCAGTAAGCGTGGTCAGACAATAGGGATCGGAAGGGTTCAGTAGGTAGGGACAAAGCAGAAGAGTAGTCAGTAGTCAATTCCTGGTCAGCAGTGGATTTCTGGTAATAGGCAAGAGCAGCAGGTGAGGAGAAGCTTGATCAAGGCTCAGGAGCTCAATAATCAGCAAGCTGGAGTGCAAGGGGCTGGACTTATATAGGGAAGTACCAGGTGTGGGGAATCAAGGGTGATGAGCAAGGCTTGGCAAGACTAGGGTGGAATAATAGGCTTCAGGGAGGAATGTGCAGAGAGGACTGTAGCCTAGTAAGCAGGGCTACTGCATGGGATGTGGCTGGTCACGGGTTCGAATCCCGACAGGTATACTGAAGTTTACAATAAATATCTACATTCCTGCAAATATCAGGGCCGATGAGAGAGAACTGCGAGCCTGGTACGGCCACAGAGAGAGAGAGAGCTGTAAGCCCGGCGGGGCTGCAGACAGAAAGAGAGCTGTGAGCCGAAGAGGCAAAAGAGACAGAGAGAGAGCTGTGAGCCCGGCGAGGCGACAGAGAGAGAGATGTGAGCCCGGTGAGGCCAAAGAGACAGAGAGAGAGAGCTGTGAGCCCGGTGAGGCCAAAGAGACAAAGAGAGAGCTATGAGCCTGGTGAGGCCAAAGAGACAGAGAGAACCGTGAGCCCGGTGAGGCCAAAGAGACAGAGAGAGAGAGCCGTGAGCCCGGTGAGGCCAAAGAGACAGAGAGAGTGCTGTGAGCCCGGTGAGGCCAAAGAGACAGAGAGAGAACTCTGAGCCCGGTGAGGCCAGAGAGAGAGCCATGAGCCCGGTGAGGCAAAAGAGACAGAGAGCCGTGAGCCCGGTGAGGCCAAAGAGACAGAGAGAGAGCTGTGAGGCTAAAGAGACAGAGAGAGAGCCGTGGGCCCGGTGAGGCCAAAGAGACAGAGAGAGAGAGCCGTGAGCCTGGTGAGGCCAAAGAGACAGAGAGAGAGAGAGAGCTGTAAGCCCGGCTGGGCTGCAGACAGAAAGAGAGAGCTGTGAGCCTGGCGAGGCAAAAGAGACAGAGAGAGAGCTATGAGCCTGGTGAGGCCAAAGAAACAGAGAGAGAGTTGCAAGCCCGTCAGGGCCGCACAGAGAGAGGGATTATGGCAGGGTGGAGGGGATTAGCTTATTGTAAAGTAGTGTAGTGTAGAGTAGTATAGTGTAGTGTAGGTCTGGCCAGAGAGGGATTACTTTGACGCAGTTGGCCAGCTTAAACATGTATTGCAATGCATTACAATTCATGTGAACTAAAAATCCCTGTTTTTATGTAAAGTTTTCTAGAAGGGTGTATAGCAGTGTGGAGAGGGTTCATTCAGTATTTTAAGCACCTTTAGCGAGAACTTGCTTTCACCTTAGAAAAATAAAAAAAGGGAGACCTTTACCAATGCCGCATCCTAGTAGAGTGTATACTAACAAAATTAACAAGACATAGTCCTGCTATGATGGACTTTATTGGCACTAACATGAGACAGACAATGTATAAAGAATTGTCTTTATTTAAACATGTCAAAAATCACAATACACACCCAAAAGGGGCAAGTATTAAAATACATGTCAGACTTGATTTATTTAGGAAATATCACCATGAACACCTATACACCTATAATTGCTGGTCAACCAGCTGGTGACCAGCAATTAGGATAATATCTGCGTCAATTGCTACAAATGTCATAGTGATATTTCCTATAATATCACTCATGTGTGACATGTATTTTAATAGTTGCCCCTTTTGGGCGTGTATTGTGATTTTTTACATGTTTAACCACTTGCCTACAATGCACTTTCACCCCCTTCCTGCCCAGACCGATTTTCAGCTTTCAGCGCTCTCACACTTTGAATGACAATTACTCAGTCATGCAACACTGTACCCATAAAAAATTAGTGTCCTTTTCTTCACACAAATAGAGCTTTCTTTTGATGGTATTTAATCACTACTGGATTTTTTTTGTGCTATAAATAAAAAAAGACTGAAAATATTGTGAAAAAACGCATTTTTCTTTGTTTCTGTCATAAAATTTAGCAAATTAGTAATTTTTCTTCACAAATTTTGGCCAAAATTTATACTGCTACTTATCTTTGGTAAAAATAACCCAAATGAGTGTATATTATTTGGTCTTTGTAAAGTTATAGAGTCCACAAGCTATGGTGCTATTCATTGAAAATTGATCACACTTGATCACACCTGATGTACTGAAGGCCTATCTCATTTCTTGAGACACTAAAAAGTCAGGAAAGTATAAATACCCCCCAAATGACCCCTTTTTGGAAAGTAGACATTCCAAGGTATTTAATAAGGGGCATGGTGAGTTTTTTGAAGTTGTAATTTTTTCCCACAATTCTTTGCAAAATTAAGATTTTTTTTTTTTTTACAAATTGACGTATTAACAGGTTATTTCTCTCACACAGCATATGTATACTTGGAACTACACCCCAAAACACATTCTACTACTCCTCCTGAGTATGGCGATTCCACATGTGTGAGACTTTTTCACAGCCTGCCCACATACAGAGGCCTAACATCCAAGTAGAACCGTCCGGCATTCTAGGAGCATAAATTACACATATAATTTCCTGACAACCTATCGCACTTTTGAAGGCCCTGGAGCACCAGGGCAATGGAAACCCCCATAAAATGACCCCATTTTGGAAAGCAAACACCCCAACGTATAATTTTTGAGGCATAATGAGTCTTTTGAACGTGTCATTTTTTCCACAAGTTTTTGGAAACTGTGGAAAGAAAATGAAAATGCATTTTTTTTTTACACAAAGTTGTTCATTTATGAAATATTTCCAACACATAGCATGTGCATATCAAAAATTGCACCACAAAATACATTCTGCTATTCCTCCTGAGCATGGCGATACCACATGTGTAACGCTTTGACATAGCCTAACCACATACAGAGGCCTAACATCAAGTAGCAATTTACACAAAGTTGTCCATTTATCCACTTTTAAGACTGGGCCTATTTTTGACACTTGGTGTTTACAAGCTAAAATCATTTTTTTTGCTAGAAAACTACTTAGAACCCCCAAACGTTCTATATTTTTTTTTAGCAGAGACCCTAGAGAATAAAATGGAGATTGTTGCAATATTTTGTATCACACCATATTTGCGCAGCAGTCTTCCAAATGCAATTTTTTTGAAAAATATTCACTTTTTTTATTTAAAATATAAGAAAACAGTAAATTTGGCCCAATTTTTTTTCCAAAATGTGAAAGATAATGTTACGCCGAGTAATTAGATACCCAACATGTCATGCTTCAAAATTGCGCACGCTCACGGAATGGCGCCAAACATTGGTACTTAAAAATCCCCATAGGCAACACTTTAAAAATTTGTTCAGGTTACTAGCTTAGAGTTACAGAGGAGGTCTAGGGCTCAAATTATTGCTCTCGCTCTAACGATCGCGGCGATACTTCACATGTGTGGTTTGAACACCGTTTACATATGTGGGCGGGGCTTGCGTATGCATTCGCTTCTGCGCGCGAGCTAACGGGGACAGGGTGCTTTCATTTTTTTTTTTCCTATTTATTTTATTTATTATTTTTTTATTTTACACAGATTTAAAAAAAAAATGTTTGGATCATTTTTATTCCTATTACATGGAATGTAAACATCCCTTGTAATAGAAATAGGCATGACAGGTCCTCTTTATTGAGAGATCTGAGGTCAAAAAGACCTCACAACTACACTAAAAAAGAAAAAAAAAATTGTTGAAAAAAAAAAAGCGGCCCTTTAAACCGGTTGCTAGGCAACGACTTTTGACGTAGCTCCGGTCCTCCAAGACCATAGAGTCGAGTGAGGGCCATCTTGCCTTCACTCAAATTCCTGTCTCTGAGGATCCGGGACCGGATAGTTTTCCCCGCTGCCGGCAGGTCCGGTAAGCTGGGAAAACGTCTCAGATGCGGCGGGAGGGGGGGCGGGGGACCTCTTCCCCTGCACCGTAAGGATAATTCCGCGGCGAATCCGCCACTGGGACCACCCTTATCTGAAAGCCAACCGCCCGCTGTTTAAAAAAATACCGGGGTTATGGCAGCTATCTGCTGCCATAACCCCAGTATTTCGCTTTTAATGACCGACGTATATAGTCGTTAGGTGGTCAGTAAGTGGTTGCATGTATATAGCATAAATTGCACCCCAAAATAAATTGTATAAAGGAAAGTGTACAGGAATAGTCCGAGTCCATCTCCGGTCCGCTACTATTAGCGATTTCAAATTCCGAATCGGGGATCGGAATTGGATTCGGATACTGATGAGAGCTCCCCGATGCTCTCATCAGTAATGGAGAGGACCTGAAGGGCCTCCTCGCTGCTGTACATCCTTTTTGACATGCTGGTTGTGATGGGCTGTGCGGCGGGTGACGGTTGACTGCGGATGATCACTGATGGGTGGCAGGTGACTGATGGGTTGACAGGTGACGGTCACTGATGGGTTGACAGATGACGATGACTGTTGGGTTGACAGGTGACGATGACTGATGGGGTGACAGGTGACGATGACTAATGGGGTGACAGATGACGATGACTGATGGGGTGACAGGTGATGATGACTGATGGGGTGACAGATGACGATGACTGATGGGGTGACAGGCGACGATGATTGATGGGTTGACAGATGACGATCACTGATGTGGTGACAGGTGATGATTATTGATGGGGTGAGAGATGACGATGACTGATGGGGTGACAGGTGACGATGACTGATGGGGTGACAGATGACGATGACTGATGGGGTTACAGGTGATGATGACTGATGGGGTGACAGATGATGATGACTGATGGGGTGACAGGCGACGATGATTGATGGGTTGACAGATGACGATCACTGATGTGGTGACAGGTGATGATTATTGATGGGGTGAGAGATGACGATCACTGATGGGGTGACAGGTGACGATGATTGATGGGGTGACAGACGACGATCACTGATGGGATGACAAGTGACGATGATTACATAGTTACATAGTTAGTGAGGTTGAAAAAAGACATCAGTCCATCCAGTTCAACCTATGATGTGTGTGTGTGTCCGCTTTTAACCGTACATTGTATACCCCTGTATGTTGTGGTCTTTAAGGTGTCCATCTAATAGTTTTTTGAAACGATCAATGCTCCCTGCTGATACGACTGCTTGTGGAAGAGAATTCCACATCCTTACCGCTCTTATAGTGAAGAACCCCTTACGCACTTTAAGGTTAAACCGCCTTTCCTCTAGTTTTAGTGAGTGGCCACGTGTCTTATTGTATCCCCTTTCTCTGAATAGTTTGTTCCTTATGCTAGGGTCGCCAGTACAGTATTTGTACATTGATATCATATCCCCCCTCAATCGTCTCTTCTCCAGAGAGAATAAGTTCAGTGCTTGTAGTCTTTCCTCATAGCTGATGTCCTCCATTCCCCTAATTATTTTTGTTGCCCTTCTCTGGACTTTCTCCAGTTCCAGCACATCCTTCCTTAGGACCGGTGCCCAGAACTGGACAGCATACTCCAGATGTGGCCGGACCAGAGTCTTGTAGAGTGGGAGAATAATCTCTTTATTTCTGGAGTGAATCCCCTTTTTTATACATGCCAGTATTCTGTTGGCTTTGCTTGCAGCGGCTTGGCATTGCATGCCACTACCAAGCTTGTTGTCTACCAGTACCCCCAAGTCCTTTTCCATCCTAGACTCACCCAGAGGTTCCCCCCCTAGTGAGTAGCTTGCTTTCTGGTTTCTGGCCCCCAAGTGAATTACTTTACATTTTTCAACATTAAATCTCATCTGCCATGTAGTTGCCCACCCCGTTATTTTGTTCAGGTCCGCTTGTAAGGTTTCCACATCCTGCATAGAAGATATTGGCATGCTTAGTTTAGTATTGTCCGCAAATACTGAGATTGTACTAGATATCCCCTCCTCTAGATCATTTATGAATAAATTAAACAGGATTGGTCCCAGGACAGAACCCTGGGGGACCCCACTTTCCACCCCCGCCCAATCCGAGTACTCCCCATTAATCGCCACCCTCTGTACTCTCCCCTGGAGCCAGTTCTCTATCCAGGTACTCACCTTATAGTCCATACCTACCTTCCTTAGTTTGTACAGTAAGCGTTTGTGGGGAACGGTGTCAAAGGCCTTTGCAAAGTCCAGATACACCACATCCACAGGCTTTCCTTTATCTAGGTGGCAGCTCACTTCATCGTAGAAGGTTAATAGATTGGTTTGGCACGAACGATTTTTCATGAATCCATGCTGATTACTACTAATAATATCATTTTCATTACTAAAGTCTTGTATGTGGTCCCTTAACATCCCCTCCAAAATGTTGCATACTACTGAAGTTAGGCTGACCGGCCTATAGTTACCCGGGATATATCTCGGCCCCTTTTTAAATATTGGTACCACGTTGGCTTTTTTCCAATCAGCTGGCACCATACCCGTCTGTAAACTATCCTTAAAGATCAAGAATAATGGTCTGGCAATCACCTGGCTGAGCTCATTAAGAACCCTCGGGTGCAAGCCATCCGGTCCCGGGGATTTATTTATGTTAAGTTTCTCTAGTTTAGCTCTAAGTCTATCTTCTGTTAGCCATGGCGGCACTTCCTGGGGTGTATTATTTAGTTTGGCCTTACAAGCTGGGTTAGTGTAGCCCCCCCGATTCCTTTGTGAAGACTGAAGAGAAGAAATTATTTAACACTTCCGCCTTTTCTCTGTCCTCAGTGGCCATATTTCCTTTATCATCTTTTATGGGGCCAATGTGTTCTGGCCTCGCTTTCCTACTGTTTATATACTTAAAGAACTTCTTGGGGTTCTTTTTACTCTCCTCCGCTATATGTCTCTCGTGTTCTATTTTAGCCGCCCTGATTTCGTTTTTACATTTCTTATTACACTCTTTGTAATGCTTAAATGCTGCCAATGACCCCTCAGTCTTGTATTTTTTGAAGGCCTTTTCTTTAGCACTAATATACATTTTTATGTTGGAGTTTAGCCACCCAGGGTTTAGTTTTGCTCTTTTAAATTTATTTCCCTTTGGAATGCACTGGCCAAACCCCCTGTTAAGTATGCTCTTGAAGCACTCCCATTTTTCCTCCGTGTTCTTTGTTCCCAGGGTTCTATCCCATTAGATATTTTCTAGCAGAGAGCGCAGTTTAGGGAAATTGGCTCTTTTGAAATTCAGTGTCCTTATATTACCCTTGTGTTTCCTATAACTGTAATTAATACTGAAACCAATTGACCTATGGTCACTGTTTCCTAAGTTGTCCCGTATTTCTATATCCGTGAGCAGGTCTGTATTGTTGGTAATCAGTAGGTCAAGTACCGCATTGTTTCTTGTCAGTGCATTCACCATCTGACCCATGAAATTGTCCTGCAAAACATTTAGGAACTGCCTAGCCTTGGCTGAGTGCGCGGTTCCTTCTGCCCAGTCTATATCTGGATAATTAAAGTCCCCCATTATAATGACATTTCCCATCCTTGCTGCCAATCCTATCTGCAACATGAGGTCCGCCTCACCCTCCTCCCTCTGGTTGGGGGGCCTATAGCATACGCCCAATATTACCTTCCCCACCGTGCCTTCCCTCTGAAGCTCTACCCATAGGGATTCTGCCTCGTCCTTAGCTCCATTATTAATATCATCCCTCATATTTACCTGTATACTGTTCTTAATATACAGACATACCCCTCCCCCTTTTTTACCTTCTCTATCTCTGCGATAAAGGGAATACCCCTGAATGGTCGCCATCCAGTCATGAGAGCTGTCAAACCAAGTCTCAGTTATCCCCACAAAAGTCCTCCTCAAACATCAGCAGCTCCAGCTCTCCCATCTTGTTGGCCAGGCTTCTGGCATTGGTATACAAACCTCTTAATTTTGATCGGTTACATATATCCTCATTTGTTGTTATTAGGCTGCTCTCTTGATTTTTCCCCATACCCACCCTGGGTATAGGAGCTCCGAACACCCTACCGTTAATGCCCCCATTTCTGCCCTCTGAAACTTGCTTTCCACTGGCTAATTCTACATCTGTACCCTCCCCCCCGTCACCTAGTTTAAAAGCCCCTCTAACTTTTTGGCCATCCTCGCACCCAGTACGGCTGCACCCTCCCCATTTAGGTGCAATCCGTCCCTACCAAAGAGCCGGTGGCCGACTGAGAAGCCGGCCCAGTTCTCCAGGAACCCGAAACCCTCCTTACTACACCAGCTCCTCAGCCACTCGTTAACTTCCCTAATCTCCCGCTGCCTCTCCGGTGTGGCTCGAGGTACAGGTAGTATCTCGGAAAATACTACCTTGGAGGTCCTAGTCCTCAACTTAGCGCCTAAGTCCCTGAAATCGTTTAGGACTCTCCATCTTCCTCTGCCTATGTCATTGGTACCCACGTGTACCATGACAGCTGGGTCTTCCCCAGCCCCACCCAATAATCTGTTATTGATGGGGTGACAGATGACAATCACTGATGGGGTGACAAGTGACGATGACTGATGGGGTGACAGGTGACGATGACTGATGGGGTGACAGGTGACGGTGATTGATGGGGTGGCAGGCGATGGTCACCGATGGGTGACAGATGACGGGCGATGGTGCACGGCGGTACTGATGGCAGTCTCTGGTGACAGGTGAACTTTAGGCTACGTTCACATGTGAGCTGTAAATCATTGCAAATCGCGGGGCGCCTGTGCGTTGCCCATGATTTGCAATAGCACCCCAAACGCTGTGCGATGTTGCCGCGATTTCCGCCTGCCAAATCGCGGTAACATCGTGCAAACAACGCATGACGCCCCAAAGAAGCTCTTGTACCTTTTTTGGGCGTCATGCGATGTTTGCGGATGTTACCGAGATTCCGCAGGCGGAAATCACGGCAACATCGCACAGCGTTTGGGGTACTATTGCAAATAACGGCAACGCACAGGCGTCCCGCGATTTGCAATGATTTCCGAATTGCGGGGAAAATCGCAGTGATTCTGCCCGCAATCGCTACGCTCACATGTGAACATAGCCTTGTGGGTGGCAATTTCTGGGCACTGATGAGGTGACTGTTGGCTGACAGGTGTAATTGGGGGGGGGGGGGTGCTGAGGACTGTGTGGGGACCTTTATTAGTGTGCTTTTACTTTTACAGGTGTACAGAGCAGTAACTCACTGTTTCTGGCTCTGCTCTCCTCACACTGGAAACTGTGTGAGGGGAGAAGAGCTAGTAACAGTGAGTTACTGCTCTGTGTTTACATTTTGTGATCGGCTGTGAATGGATTCACAGCCGATCACATAGTAAACAGCCACTGTCAGTGACTAGCTGTGTTCCTAGGGAACACAGAGCCACCGACATGACCGCGCTCCCGATCGCGCATGCGCTGTCATCTTCTGGGCTTTACTATTGTGATCGGCTGTGTGATTAGATCACAGCCGATCACGTGGGAAACAGCCATGCCCATTGGCTGTTTCCCCCCTGCCGGTGACGCGCTGTGTCCCGGGGACACGCCGCCACCGACAGTGCAGGGCGGCGCGCACACGATCGCGCGCCTGCCCTGCCTGAATGGGCCGCCGCCATATAACGGCGGCCCAGAACAATGGTCACACCGCTCATTTGATGGCGGGCAGCAAGTGGTTAAAGACAGCCCTGATTCTAACAGTCTATTCAGTAGGACTATCAGCTGTGTATCCACCTGACTTCTGCACAACACAACTTATGGTCCCAACCCCATTTATAAGGCAAGAAATCACACTTATTAAATCTGACAGGGCACACCTGTGAAGTGAAAACCATTTCAGGTGATTACCTCTTGAAGTGTGACTCTACAATTTCCATAGTCATGAAAATAAAGAAAACTCTTTGAATGAGAAGGTGGGTCCAAACTTTTGATCTGTTCTCTATGTATATATATAAATATATATATAAGTGTGTATATATATATATATATATATATATATATATATATACACACACACACATATTATATATATATATATATATATATATATATATATATAATATGTATATATATATATATATATATATATTTATTTATATATATATAACGTGTGTATATATGCACAGTTTATATACTTTAACTTATTTAGAGTCATTTATTATATTATTTTTTTGATTTTGTGTTTCAAACTTTATCATACCCTAGATGTCATAAAGAAGAACGCACAGTAAAAAAAAAAAATCATATGTAAATAGTTGGTTTGTGCTGCTCGTCATTAAGAATTACTAGCAAAATAATTGTACCGCTTTCAGCACCTAAAATCGGAGAGAATCATACCACCAGGGAGATTAAAGAAGAACTACACTCACTGGCCACTTTATTAGGTACACCTTGCTAGTACCGGGTTGGAACCCCTTTTGCCTTCAGAACTGCCTTAATTCTGGCATAGATTCAACAAGGTGTTGGAAGGATTCCTCAAAGATTTTGCTCCATAGTGACACGATAGCATCACACAGTTGCTGCAGATTTGTCGGCTGCTCATCCATGATGTCAATCTCCCGTTCTACCACATCCCAAAGGTGCTCTATTGGATTGAGATCTGGTGAGTGTGGAGAACATTGGAGTACAGTGACCTCATTGTCATGTTCAAGAAACCAGTAATGAGATGATTTGAGATTTGTGACATGGTACTTTACCCTGCTGGAAGGAGCCATCAGAAGATGAGTACACTGAGCCATCAGAAGATGGGTACAATGTAGTCATAAAGGGATGGACATGGTCAGCAATAATACTCAGGTAGACCGTGGTGTTTAAACAAAGTTTTTTGGTACTAAGGGGCCCAAAGTGTGCCAGGAAAATATCCCCCACACCATTACACCACCACCAGTTTGTATAGCTGAAATTGCATTGCATTGGAACTGAAATGGTGGAGGACCCTTTATTTGGTCCGCACTGCAATTGGATTGCATGGAGTTCAGACCCATGCAATCCGATCCCTGGCCAATTTCACAGTTCGCACTGCATTCTACAAACTGATTTGGGGTGTCATTAAGATTACGTTGACACCCGCAGTGGTTAGCAGAGAGCAGTGTGAAGTGCCTGCGAGCCAGATGCGATGCAGGAACCCACACAGAAATTGTGGTGGTTCCTGCATCACATCAGTGTGAACCCAGCCTGAATGTACTCACAAGGATTACATATAGAGGTGTCAAACACAAGACCCGTGGCCGGAATCCACCCCTCCAGGCTATTTTATGTGGCCCTCGCACCTCTCCTGCAGCTACAGGAGAGTTCTAGCCCTCCTTTGGTCCTCCTCTAGACCCTGCACTTTCTTCTTCCCAGCAACGCCCCAGCTTCTTCCCAGCAGCAGCACAAGGTAAGGGAGGGTGGGAAACTCTTAAATTCTGATGGTGGGGGGGGGGGGGGGCTCTTGACATCTGATGTAAGAGGGGTGGGGTGCTCTGGACATCTAATCTTACAGATTCAACCAGCCCTTTGGGGGCAATCATAATGCTGATGTGGCCCGAGAAGAAACCGAGTTTGACACCCCTGCACTAGAGAAAAAAAATAAATGTGATGGTAGCCATTAAACATTCAGTCTCTTTCTTTGTGTACCAGAGACTTCAAAGAAGATCTCAACGTGTCTCCTATTCTTTGGCGCAATAGCACATACTTCTTATCCTTGAAACAAACTCGAGATCAACTGGAACCGTTCTTGCAAGAATTTTCTAACCAGTGTGGACACTATTATTTTCAATGTCTGGTGTGCTCATAAAGTGTACAGTAGAGGCGTGTTGCTACAGTTAGCGGCAGGAGAGAGGAGGAGGATGCAAGGTGTCGACTTATTGCTGTCAAAAATTAAATCCTTAGAGGTACAGTACAATCTAAAACTTAACCCACTTCTACCCTTACTGAAAATCTTTTGTGGTGTAGGCAACAACTCCTGCTACTTCTGTTGAATGAACAGGAGAAAGCATTAAAGACTGCAAAAGCGACATGCTATGCCCAAGGTAACAGAGCAAGCAAACTCTTGGCCAGCATGCTGAGGACCAGGCAACTAAAGTCCTGGCTTCCCTTTGTAATGGATTTGGTAAGGAATTCACAAGTCTCCCATCCAACTGATATTGCTAATGCTTTCCAGAAGTACTACTCCACATTGTACAAATTAAAGGATTAACCTACCACTGCCCAGCCTACGGATGCTGCTATCTCTGCATTTCTAGATACATACAACTTCCCATAGTATACCCCACCGTGTAAGCCAAACTGAATGCACCTATTACCTCTTCTGAAATCCTTTAATTTTTTATGGTCTACTTGAGCCCAAATCTATGTTTGATTCAAACAGACAGTTCATGAATACTGTATGGTGTTGTGGTGTACATGGCATGCTTTCCTTGTTGTTTCTCCTTTCTTTTCCTTCTCTTTTGTTTCAGGCTTTGTTTTCCCTAGAAATTAGGAATGTCTGGGGAATGTCTGTTCTTGGATATTTTTCTCTTTTGAAAGCCCCTCTGTCCAATTGAGATTATGAGTGGGCTTGGTTCTTAATACACTATATTGTCAAAAGTATTGTGACACCTGCCTATACACGCACATGAACTTTCATGACATCCCAGCCTTAGTCCGTAGGAGTCAATATTGAGTTGGCCCATCCTTTGCAGCTATAACAGCTTCAACACTTCTGGGAAGGCTGTCCATAAGGTTTAGGAGTGTCTATGGGAATGTTTGACCATTCTTTCAGAAGCACATTTGTGAGGTCAGGCACTGATGGTGGAAAGAAGGCCTGGCTCGCTGTCTGCGCTCTTATTCATCCCAAAGGTGTTCTATCGAGTTGAGGTGCACAAAGCAAGGTCCATAAAGACAAGGATGAGCGAGTTTGGGGTGGAGGAACTTGATTGGCCTGCACAGAGTCCTAACCTCAACCTGATAGCACACCTTTGGGATGAATTAGTCCAGAGACTGCGAGCCAGGCCTTCTCGTCCATCATAAGTGCCTGACCACACAAATGCGCTTCTGGAAGAATGGTCAAACGTTCCCATAGACACACTCCTAAACCTTGTGGACAGCCTTCCCAGAAGAGTTGAAGCTGTTATAGCTGCAAAGGGTGGGCTAACTCAATATCCAACCCTATGGACTAAGACTGGGATGCTAATAAAGTTCATCTGCATGTAAATACTTTTTTACAATATAGTATATATTGTATTATGTATGCCTTATTTTCCTTACCTGAGAGCGGTGTGCTCATTATGTAATCCAATGGTGTGACACATTGTCAAATGCGATGTCCAGTTGTGTCTGGTGTATTTTATTTTCTTTCTTTGTAAAAATTCAATAACAATGATTGGATCATAAAGATGAGTGCCTATGAATCCCTGGCCATAGAGATGAAGCACCCATTTTCTTTTTGAAGTCTTTGCAATATGATGGACTTTATTTGCCTTCATGTTGCTGCACTTTGTTCTTAAAAATGGACAATACAGTTGACTGTTGTTACTGCACTTGTATTCATTCTCAGGCCTTTGGGCCCATGTATCCGCACTTTTTTTTTAATTCAAATAAAGTACTTGTGGAATATATAAAGAAATGAGTGACCAGCAACTGTTCAGTATGAAGAAGTGAGTCAAAGGTTTTATGAAGAAAAGTTTTGCAATGGTTTTTCCTGAATGTTAGAGTAAAGTAATGTATGTAGGAGATTGTGGACCCGGATCCATAATCCGTTTACCTTTGGACACCAGATATATGGCATAGTGCCCTCCTGGAGGCATGCTCGGTAACACGTAGAGGGATGATTTGGTATAAAGTAGGCCAGATAGGCTGGTATAAAATAAGGCATAAGATTTTGTGTTCGGATTCCAAGCAGAAACAAGGTGCAGTCATTGAGTTCTTGATGAAGGAGGGATGCAGGCTGTCTGACATCCACAGAAGGCTACAGACAGGGCCGGACTGGGAATAAAATTCAGCCCTGGAAATATTTTCATACCAGCCCCATAGCATTATTATACCAGCTCAACAGCATGTCATTGTATTCTTGTTCATAAAAAGGAAAACCATGCATTTTTAAGCACATCTGAAGAGTGTATTATAGATAAGACAGATATGTAAGCATATAGGGCTTTATATATATTAACTCCGGTTCAAAGTGGAAAAAGTGCAGACATGGTACAGGAGGTGGTCATAGGCTGTGTGGACATGGCACAGGAGATGTCAGAGGCTGCGAGCATTGTACAGGAGGATATGTCAGAGGCTGGGGGCATAGTACAGGAGATGCAGGGGCTGCGGGCATGATACAGAGATGTCAGAGGTTGCGAGCATTGGTACAGGAGATGCAGGGGCTGTGGGCATGCCACACGTCACTGGTTGCTAGATGCCAATCGGGCTGGCCTTCCCTAGCAACCAGTGCAGCGGAGAGCCGGAGACAGTCGAGGGCGGCACACCAAAGCAGCGGGGGTCAAGTCAGGGCAAGTCATAGGGCGCAAGTCAAAGTCAAGTCGCAAGTCATAGGTCGCAAGTCAAAGTCAAGTCGAGTCATTTATAGAATTCTGTCAAGCAAGTTGCAAGTCCTCAAACAGGTGACTCGAGTCTGACTCGAGTCAAGTCATGTAACTCGAGTCACCCACCTCTGCTACCTGGCTGGTTCATACCACCACATTGCAGTGGTGTGCACTTAAGAAAAGTATAGCAAGCCATACTTTTTTCCAGATCATTAAGACGAACCACCTCCTCGCACTGCATGGCGGCCAATAGAACTTTGTGAAATGGCACCTTGTGAGTGACATTTCCATGGATTTTATATACAAAGAAAAAGTGAACAGTGCGCTGTACTGTGATTGGCACTTTGGCACCTTGGTGTCTTTCCACCACACACCAGCCGGTGCTTTGTAACACAATGGCCAGTGTGAATGTACCCCTAAATAAACTGTAACCCTATTCTAAAATGCTGGACATTATCATAGTTTGCACTGAAAGCAATGACATTGACCCCTTTCCCCCAGCCAATACCAACTAATTCACTCCAGTCTTGTTATCTGGTATGAAAGAGATATTGTGTCATTATTAGCATTATGACTCATAAGCATTTATTAAGCATTGTGTTAAAACAGGCTTGATTACTTTTTCCTGTGTGATCTTTCATTGTATTCAATTCTATCGTATTCTGTCTTTGTGGCTTCTTCTTCTTCCCTTATTGGGCAGTATAAGGGGGAGGCTGATTAGTGGGGACTTCAGAAGTTGGGTATGATAGCAGTGCTGAGGCCATGGCATTTTTCTGAATTAGGAACACCTGGAAGAATGACACAAATACAGAAGCTAGAATACAGACATCAAACTGTTTTAAACATCATTATACCTTAGCTATAGCGTATTTGAAAATTGACACATTAAAAAGACCAATAGGCTTATGATAATTACAACATACAGTATCTGTGTCTCATTTACTTAACGTCTCACTAAACCCACATCATAAACTATAATTATAATAATAAATGGTGTATTGCATGCTCTTCATACTCACTCAGTCACTATGAGATTCGTTTTCTGTATTCTGCAAAAAACCTGGTTGATCCTGCTGCTCTATATCTCCCCCTTCTGTCCAAGTCCCCAGTTCATCTAGGGATTTTGCCAGAGGCGTAACTAGAACCTTCAGGGCCCCAGTGCAAAAAAACATTAAGGCCCCCCCCCCCGGGCCCCTAACCATCAAGCCTAGGGCTCTTCCCACTGATCCTTGGGCCCTTTACTCTTGTTGTGGGGCCCTTTCACAAGAGTGGGCCCCCTTACTGCCATCTTGGGGCCTCCCCACGGTGGTGAAATGTCAATGCCAGGGCCGAGCCGCAAGTGTGACCTCTATGATCCTGGAAGTTCACCCACTGGTGTCAGTAGTTTTTATTTTTTGGTATTTTAATTGTATTATTTTTTATCATTTTATTTAATTTTTTTACAATGTCACTGGCTATGACTCTGTCCGTTCAGAAAAGGAAGGAGCTTGTAAATTACTTTTTTACTGACTCCTTCCTGGTTCTCTATTGTGACACATCCCCTGCAGCAGCTGGCAGGAGAGGGGAGGGAGTACAGTGGGGTGGGGGGGGGGGACCAGTGGAGCCCACAGGGGTTACATTTTCAGCTTTTAGCGCTGTTGCATTTTGAATGACAATTGCGCGGTCATGCAACATTGTACCTAAACCAAATTTGTGTCATTTTTTTCCCCACAAATAGAGCTTTCTTTTGGTGGTATTTGATCACTGCCAGGTTTTTTCTTTTTTGGTGCACAAATAAAAAAGGACAGAAAAGTTTGAAAAAAAAAAAAAAAGTTTTTTTGTTTAGGTTATAAAATTTTGTGAATAGATACATTTTTTCCTGCACTGATGAGCACTGATGACGCCGCACTGACAGGCACTGATGAGGAGACACTGATTGGTTGGCACTGATGGGGTGGCACTGATATACAGCACTGATGGGCACTGATATGTGGCACTGATAGATAGCACTGATATGTAGCATTGGTGGGCACTGATAGGCAGCACTGATGGGCACTGATCGGCGGCACTGATCGGCACTGATGGGCGGCACTGGTGGGCAATAATGGGCACTGGTGGGCGGCACTGGTGGATGGCAATAACGGGCACTGGTGGGCAGCACTGATATATGGCATTGGTGGGCAGCACTGATAGGAGGGCACCACTGGCAGGCTGTTTGCCATCCCTGGTGGCCATGGTGGGCATCCCTGGTGGTCATGGGTGGGCATCCCTGGTGGCTCTAGTGGCACCCCCCCCCCCCAGGGCTGCACTGGTAATCAATCATCTGATTACCAGCACAGACCCCCCTGTGATCAGTGAGTACTTAGAAATACTCACTGATCACCGCAGCTCCAGTATTGATCCTCTTCTTCTCCTCCCTGACAGGATCTGTCAGGGAGGAGAAGAGATCGAAGCCGTTACAACGGCTGTATTTACATTGCATGACGGCTGTGATTTCCCAGCAAGGAGTGTTGTCTCCAAGGGTTAGAAGGGCTGGATTCATCTCTTTTTCATGGATAGTGTAGGACCCACTGATAATGGGGTACTTTGACGCAGTAGTGGGCTTGAGCACGATATGGCCATATGGTGGGACCAAACCCCCATTTTTATTTATGGACTCTCTTCAGATTTGGTAGTAATTTCTTTTGCATTTGCGCGCTATTCTTTTTTAATATACAACTCCATATTGAACCCTAATTACTAAGATTGGGATGACATTAAAGTTCATGTGCGTTTAAAAGGATGTGCGTGTAAAGGCAGGCGTCCCAATACTTTGGTGATATAGTGTATGTCAACCATGACTGTCTGACAGGATTGGACTCACCTTAGCAACACTGTTATTCATATAATCTCTACCCTGGTCTTCTATCATTTTCTTTGCAAGGTAGACATGAATACCCTAAGACAGAAGGTAGAGTGTTAGAGTTACTGTACTGTGCAAAAGTTATAGGCAAGTGTGACGAAATGCTGTAGTAAGTAAGAACGCTTTAAAAAAATATACAGTATATTTTCAAATCTTTCTTTTTATCAATTTACAAAATTAAAACGTAAGAGAACAGAAGAAAAATCTAAATCAAATCAATATTTGATGTGACTACCTTTTGGTTTCAAACCAGCATTAACCACTTTACCAGCGGAGGATTTTGCTGTCTTACGTCCAGGCCACTTTTTGCGATTCGGCACTGTGCGACTTTAACGGACAATTGAGCGGTCGTGCGACGCCGTACCCAAACGAAATTTACGTCTTTTTTTCCCAAAAACAGAGCTTTCTTTGGGGGTATTTGATCACCTGTGCGATTTTTACTTTTTGCGCTATAAACAAAAAAAGAGCGTAAATTTTGAAAAAATAACAATATTTTTCACATTTTTTTATATGAAATTCCCCCCCAAAAAAATGTAAAAATCAAAATTGTTTTAAATTTTTGGCCAATTTGTTTTCTGCTACCTATGTTTGGTCAAAAAAATCACAATAAGCGCATTTTGATTGGTTTGCGCAAAAGTTATTGCGTTTACTAACAAAGGGAAAGATTTTTGTCAAAATTGGGTACCTGCTCCCCCATCCGCCGCTCCTTAAAAGTGCCAATTGTGCAATGTGCAGAGGAGCGGGGAACGAGTCCTTAAAGCGGAACTTCCCCTTTTGGGTGGAGATTTGCTTTAATCCTGCGCCCTGCCGCATGCTCTAGAGATCCGTCTCTTCCTTCCCTGGTGCTTGGCGGAGTGATCTGTAAAGTACTTTACCTGCTCTGCTCTCTCAGGTGTCAGGACTTATGTGAGAAAGTGGAGAGGGAAGGAGCGGTAAAACCAATCATGGCGGCAGGTAGCGCGGCAAGCACTGGGCAGCACACAGTGAGTGAGGCGTTACACATAATGTTTTAAATGAATCAATGGTGCTGGGGTAATGCTGCAAACATGTTTTTACTTTCAGTAGGTCTTTATCAACCACTTGAAGACCAGACATTTTTCTGACATTTGTTGCTTACAAGTTAAAATCAGTATTTGTTGCTATGGGCTGGATGTCTGCTTTAACTCCCGCACTTGCCGGCAGGTGGTGCTGTGGAGCAGAGCGCGGGATCAGAGGCTGTCAGGGCGTGCAGCAGAGAGGAGTGCAGGAGAGAGGAGTGTGTGTGGAGTGTGTGCGTGACCGACCGCGTGTGAGTAACCCCCCCCCCCCGGAGAGCAGCGGCGGGGAGCGGCGCTCGAACCCCGACCCCCCCCCCAAGAAGCGAGCGGCGAGCGGGTCGGTAACCCCCCCTCTCTTGTTGCGGGTGGCGAGCGGAACAGTAAACCCCCCCTTTTGCGGCGGGCGGTGAGTGGTGCGGACCCCCCCCCAGACAGAGAGGGAGCAGAGGAGACTAGCGAGCAAAGGCTGACCGGGAAGTGACAGAGGGAGGCGGGTGCAGAGCGGAGACTGACCGTCTGAGGGAAAGAAAAAAAAAAAAAAAAAACAGCCAGGAACTGCTAGAGACAGACTTAAAGGGACATACACTAGGTAAGTAAGACTGGTGACTGAGATTGTACACTGACTGAGGGTGTAGTGTAGTACCTGAGTATCTGAGTACCTGTTACTACCTGAGTATCTGTGAGTACCTGTGAGTACCTGAGTATCTGGGAGTACATGTGAGTACCTGAGTATCTGTGAGTACCTGTGAGTACCTGAGTATCTGTGAGTACCTGAGTATCTGTGAGTATCTGTGAGTACCTGAGTATCTGTGAGTACCTGAGTACCTGTGAGTACCTGAGTACCTGTGAGTACCTGAGTATCTGTGAGTACCTGTGAGTACCTGAGTATCTGTGAGTACCTGTGAGTACCTGTGAGTACCTGTGAGTACCTGAGTATCTGTGAGTACCTGTGAGTATCTGGGAGTACCTGTGAGTATCTGGGAGTATCTGGGAGTATCTGGGAGTACCTGAGTATTTGGGAGTACCTGAGTATCTGGGAGTACCTGTTGCTACCTGAGTGTCTGGGAGTACCTATCACTACCTGAGTGTTGTGCGTCTGACCGGGCTGTGCGACTGAGTGTTTTGCGTCTGACCGGGCTGTGCGACTCAGTGTTGTGCGTCTGACCGGGCTGTGCGACTCAGTGTTGTGCGTCTGACCGGGCTGTGCGACTGAGTGTTGTGCGTCTGACCGGGCTGTGCGACTCAGTGTTGTGCGTCTGACCGGGCTGTGCGACTCAGTGTTGTGCGTCTGACCGGGCTGTGCGACTCAGTGTTGTGCTTCTGACCGGGCTGTGCGACTCAGTGTTGTGCGTCTGACCGGGCTGTGCGACTCGGTGTCTGACCGGGTTGTGCGACTCGGTGTTGTGCGTCTGACCGGGCTGTGCGACTCAGTGTTGTGTGTCTGACCGGGCTGTGCGACTCGGTGTCTGACCGGGCTGTGCGACTCGGTGTTGTGCGTCTGACCGGGCTGTGCGACTTAGTGTTGTGCGTCTGACCGGGCTGTGCGACTTAGTGTTGTGCGTCTGACCGGGCTGTGCGACTCAGTGTTGTGCGTCTGACCGGGCTGTGCGACTCAGTGTTGTGTGTCTGACCGGGCTGTGCGACTCAGTGTTGTGCGTCTGACCGGGCTGTGCGACTGAATGTTGTGCGTCTGACCGCGCTGTGCGACTTAGTGTTGTGCGTCTGACTGGGCTGTGCGACTCAGCGTTGTGCGTCTGACCGGGCTGTGAGATTGTGAGTGTTGGGTGACTGACCGGTGTCAAGTGAGTGGAGCGGAATACCAGAGGGTGAGAAGGTAGCGTTAGGAAGCCAGGAAATAGCCACATAGGATAGACTTAAATCGCTGAATCCCCATTAGATTAGATAGTAGGTACAATGCCCGGCGGGTGTGGAGATGCGACTCGGTGTACATCTTGTGATATGTATGCGTTCCTCGGTCATGCGATCGAGGGCGAATACAAATGCGCAAAATGTAAGCACGTTGCTTCCCTGGAAGCTCAGGTCCTGAATCTAGGGAAGCAGCTGGCAACACTGAGACGAATGTCCATACCGGAGGAGAGCCAGGATTGTACCAATCAGGTGCAGACAGGGGCCTGCACAGAGGTGGGCGGAGTATCGGAGGTGCAGGCATCAGAGCAGAGCAGAGGGGTGACAGTTAGGAGGGGTAGAAGGGGACAAGGCAAGGAGGCTGATCCTGGGCTGGAGCACCCCAATAGATACGCCCCGTTGTGTGATGTTGGGGAAACCAGTCAGGGACCAGCATTGCTGGAGCAGAGCGACACCCCTAGCTGCCAGGGGAAGAACTCCTCCAGTGAGGCCGGGAGAAAGGGAAAGGAAAGACAGGTGCTGGTGGTAGGGGACTCAATTATTAGAAGGACAGACAGTGTAATCTGTGACAAAGACCGTGTGCGCCGAACAGTCTGTTGTTTGCCGGGCGCTCGGGTTCGGCACATTGCGGATCGGGTGAACAGATTATTGGGTGGGGCTGGGGAAGGCCCAGCTGTCATGGTACACGTGGGTACCAATGACATAGGCAGAGGAAGACGAAGAGTCCTAAACGATTTCAGGGACTTAGGCGCTAAGTTGAGGACTAGGACCTCCAAGGTAGTATCTTCCGAAATACTACCTGTACCTCGAGCCACACCAGAGAGGCAGCGGGAGATTAGGGAAGTTAACGAGTGGCTGAGGAGCTGGTGTAGTAAGGAGGGTTTCGGGTTCCTGGAGAACTGGGCCGACTTCTCAGTCGGTCACCGGCTCTTTGGTAGGGACGGATTGCACCTAAATGGGGTGGGTGCAGCCGTACTGGGTGCGAGGATGGCCAAAAAGTTAGAGGGGCTTTTAAACTAGGGAATGGGGGGGAGGGTACAGATGTAGAATTAGCCAGTGGAAAGCAAGTTTCAGAGGGCAGAAATGGGGGCATTAGCGGTAGGGTGTTCGGAGCTCCTATACCCAGGGTGGGTATGGGGAAAAATCAAAAGAGCAGCCTAAAAACATCAAAATTACGAGGCTTATATACCAATGCCAGAAGCCTGGCCAACAAGATGGGAGAGCTGGAGCTGCTGATGTTTGAGGAGGACTTAGATTTTGTGGGGATAACTGAGACTTGGTTTGACAGCTTCATGACTGGATGGCGACCATTCAGGGGTATTCCCTTTATCGCAGAGATAGAGAGGGTAAAAAAGGGGGAGGGGTATGTTTGTATATTAAGAACAGTATACAGGTAAATATGAGGGATGATATTAATAATGGAGCTATGGACGAGGCAGAATCCCTATGGGTAGAGCTTCAAAGGGAAGGCACGGTGGGGAAGGTAATATTGGGCGTATGCTATAGGCCCCCAAACCAGAGGGAGGAGGGTGAGGTGGACCTCATGTTACAGATAGGATTGGCAGCAAGGATGGGAAATGTCATTATAATGGGGGACTTTAATTATCCTGATATAGACTGGGCAGAAGGAACCGCGCATTCAGCCAAGGCTCGGCAGTTCCTAAATGTTTTGCAGGACAATTTCATGGGTCAGATGGTGAATGCACCGACAAGAAACAATGCGGTACTTGACCTACTGATTACCAACAATACAGACCTGCTCACGGATATAGAAATACGGGACAACTTAGGGAACAGTGACCATAGGTCAATTGGTTTCAGTATTAATTACAGTAATAGGAAACACAAGGGTAATATAAGGACACTGAATTTCAAAAGAGCCAATTTCCCTAAACTGCGCTCGCTGCTAGAAAATATCAAATGGGATAGAACCCTGGGAACAAAGAACACGAAGGAAAAATGGGAGTGCTTCAAGAGCATACTTAACAAGGGGGTGGGCCAGTGCATTCCAAAGGGAAATAAATTTAAAAGAGCAAAACTAAACCCTGGGTGGCTAAACTCCAACATAAAAATGTATATTAGAGCTAAAGAAAAGGCCTTCAAAAAATACAAGACTGAGGGGTCATTGGCAGCATTTAAGCACTACAAAGAGTGTAATAAGAAATGTAAAGACGAAATCAGGGCGGCTAAAATAGAACACGAGAGACATATAGCGGAGGAGAGTAAAAAGAACCCCAAGAAGTTCTTTAAGTATATAAACAGTAAGAAAGCGAGGCCAGAGCACATTGGCCCCATAAAAGATGATAAAGGAAAAATGGCCACTGAGGACAGAGAAAAGGCGGAAGTGTTAAATAATTTCTTTTCTTCAGTCTTCACAAAGGAATCGGGGGGCTACACTTGCTTGTAAGGCCGAACTAAATAATACACCTCAGGAAGTGCCGCCATGGCTAACAGAGGATAGACTTAGAGCTAAACTAGAGAAACTAGAGAAACTTAACATAAATAAATCCCCGGGACCGGATGGCTTGCACCCAAGGGTTCTTAATGAGCTCAGCCAGGTGATTGCCAGACCATTATTCTTGATCTTTAAGGATAGTTTACAGACAGGTATGGTGCCAGCTGATTGGAAAAAAGCCAGCGTGGTACCAATATTTAAAAAGGGGCCGAGATATATCCCGGGTGACTATAGGCCGGTCAGCCTAACATCAGTAGTCTGCAAAATTTTGGAGGGGATGATAAGGGACCACATACAAGACTTTAGTAATGAAAACTGTATTATCAGTAGTAATCAGCATGGATTCATGAAAAATCGTTCATGCCAAACCAATCTATTAACCTTCTACGATGAAGTGAGCTGCCACCTAGATAAAGGTAAGCCTGTGGATGTGGTGTATCTGGACTTTGCAAAGGCCTTTGACACCGTTCCCCACAAACGCTTACTGTACAAACTAAGGAAGTTAGGTATGGACCATAAGGTGAGTACCTGGATAGAGAACTGGCTCCAGGGGAGAGTCCAGAGGGTGGTGATTAATGGGGAGTACTCTGATTGGGCGGGTGTGCAAAGTGGGGTCCCCCAGGGTTCTGTCCTGGGACCAATCCTGTTTAATTTATTCATAAATGATCTAGGGGAGGGGATATCTAGTACAATCTCAGTATTTGCAGATGATACTAAATTAGGCATGCCAATATCTTCTATGCAGGATGTGGAAATCTTGAAAGCAGACCTGAACAAAATAACGGGGTGGGCAACTACATGGCAGATGAGATTTAATGTAGAAAAATGTAAAGTAATGCACTTGGGGGCCAGAAACCAGAAAGCAAGCTACTCACTAGGGGGGGGACCTCTGGGTGAGTCTAGGATGGAAAGGGACCTGGGGGTACTGGTAGACAACAGGTTTGGAAGTGGCATGCAATGCCAAGCCGCTGCAAGCAAAGCCAACAGAATGCTGGGTTGTATAAAAAAGGGGATTCACTCCAGAAATAAAGAGATTATTTTTCCACTCTACAAGACTCTGGTCCGGCCACATCTGGAGTATGCTGTCCAGTTCTGGGCACCGGTCCTCAGGAAGGATGTGCTGGAACTGGAGAAAGTCCAGAGAAGGGCAACAAAAATAATTAGGTGAATGGAGGACATCAGCTATGAGGAAAGACTACAAGCACTGAACCTATTCTCTCTGGAGAAGAGACAATTGAGGGGGGATATGATATCAATGTACAAATACTGTACTGGCGACCCTAGCATAAGGAACAAACTATTCAGAGAAAGGAGATACAATAAGACACGTGGCCACTCACTAAAACTTGAGGAAAGGCGGTTTAACCTTAAAGTGCGTAAGGGGTTCTTCACTGTAAGAGCGGTAAGGATGTGGAATTCTCTTCCGCAAGCAGTCGTATCAGCGGGGAGCATTGATAGTTTCAAAAAACTATTGGATGGACACCTTAAAGACCACAACATACAGGGGTATACAATGTACGGTTAAAAGCAAACACACACACACATCATAGGTTGAACTGGATGGACTGATGTCTTTTTTCAGCCTCACTAACTATGTAACTATGTAACTATGTAGCTACTTGGAACCCTCAAACATTAGAGAGTTATTTTTTAGCAGAGACAATAGAGAATAAAATGGCGGTCGTTGTAATATTTTATGTCACACTGTATTTGCGCAGCAGTCTTTCAAACCTAAATTTGGAAAAAAATACACATTTAACCACTTCACGCAAAATCACGTACCCGTATGTCATTTTGTCGAAGTGGTTGTGTGTTTCCGATGTAGTAACCCAGAAGCGATGTAATCTGGAAGCCACGTCACTTCCGGTTTACTCGGCAGCCAATAGAGGCAGATTGAAAAAATCCAAAGAATTCAAAAATGCAGATATATTTTAGCAGAGACCCTAATTAATAAAATGACCGTTGTTGCAACATTTTATGTCATACTGTATTTGCACAGCGGTCTTTTAAACGCAATTTGTTTTAAAAAAATACGGTTCAATGAATTTTAAAAAAAAACTAAACCGTAAAATTTGCTTATTTTTTTTTTTTTGTATAATTTTTTTAAAGATGATGTTATGCCGAGTAAATAGATAGCTAACGTGTCATGCTTTAAAATTGCGCACACTTGTGGAATGGCGACCAACTACAGCACTTAAAAATCTCCATAGCGCATGATTTAAAAATGTTAAACATTTCCCTGTTTAGAGATAAAGAGGAGGTATTGTGGTATAATTATTGCGCTCGCTCTAAAGATCACGGCGATACCTCGCATGTGTGATTTGAACGCGGTTTACATTTGTGGGCGCGACTTACCTATGCGTTTTCTTTGGGGTGCAAGCACAAAGGGATGGGGCGATTTTAAAAAATTTCTTTTTTTTTTTCATTTTTTTCTTTTTTCTCTTTTTTACACTGCCCCTCTAAAAATAGTTTTCCTGATCGCTTTTACTGCTTTGACAAGGAATGTAAACATCCCTTGTGACAGTAATAGGCAGCAACAGGTACTCTTTATGGAGGGATCTGGGGTCTAAAAGACTCCAAACCCCTCCTCTGCGCTTCAAAGTATTCAAAACGACAAGAAATATATTATATATATATATAATGTTTGGGTGTGCTAAGTAATTTTCTTTTTTTAAATTGAATTCATCTTTATTTTCATTTCTTGTTTACCCATATACAAGCTTTCTATACAATACATAAAAAGAAAACTGTAGCAAATTTATCAATATGACACAAAAATCACAAAAAGAGAATTTTAATTGGTTTGCGCAAAAGTTATAGTGTTTACAAACTACGGAATCGATTTTTTACATTTTTATACATTTTTTTGTTTTTATTAGAAATAGCGGCGATCAGCATTTTTTATCAGGACTGCGACATTTTGGCAGACAGATTGGCCCCCTAACTGACATTTTTGACACTTTTTGGGGACCAGTGACAAAATACAGTATTCAGTGCTAAACAATATGCACGGTTACTGTATAAATGACACTGGCAGGGAAGGGGTTAACACTGAGGGTGATCAAAGGAGTTAATGTATGCCTAAAAGTGATTGACTGGGGGGGGGGGGGGGGCTCTGTAATAGGCACAGAGAGATCGGGGTTTCAGCTTAGCTGAAACTCCTGATCTCTCCTTGCCTGTCTGACAGAAGACTCGCCTGCTTTGTTTACATAAGCAGGTGGGTCTTCTATCAGTTTCTCAGACGACTGCGGGAGGCCAGCGGCATTGATGTCAGTGGACGCATTAAAACCCCCCCATCATGAGGTCAGTGGACGCAATAAAACCCCCCAGCATTAATGTCAGTGGATGCATTAAAGACCCCCAGCAATGATGTCAGTGGATGCAGTAAAGACCCCCAGCATTGATGTCAGTGGATGCAGTAAAGACCCCCAGGAATGATGTCAGTGGATGCAGTAAAGACCCCCAGCAATGATGTCAGTGGATGCAGTAAAGACCCCCAGCATTGATGTCAGTGGATGCAGTAAAGACCCCCAGGAATGATGTCAGTGGATGCATTAAAACCCCCCAGCATTGATGTCTATTGATGCATTAACCACTTCTGGACCGGAAGGATTTGCCCCCTTAATAACCAGGCCATATTTTGTGATTCGGCGCTGCGTTAATTTAACGAAGAATTGCGCAGTCTTGCGACGCTGTACATAAATAAAAATGATGTCCTTTATTTCCCACAAATAGAGCTTTCTTTTGGTGATATTTGATCACCTGTGCGATTTTTATTTTTTCGCTATAAACAAAAAAAGGAGCGACAATTCTGAAAAAAAAAAAAAACAATATTTTTTACATTCTGCTATATAACATTCCCCCAAAAAAATTTAAAAATCTAAATTTTTTTACATTTTTGGCCAATTTGTTTTCTGCTACATATTTCTGGTAAACAAAAATCACAATAAGCGTATTTTGATTGGTTTGCGCAAACGTTATCGCGTCTACTAACTATGGGAAAGATTTATGTAATTTTAATTTTTTTACTAATAATGGTCGCGACCTGCGATTTTTAGCGGGACTACGACATTGCAGCGGACAGATCGGACCCCTGACTGACATTTTTGAAACTTTTGGGGGGACCAGTGACATTACTACAGTAATCAGTGCTAAAAATATGCACTGTTACTGTACTAATGACACTGGCAGGGAAGGGGTTAACACTGAGTGATCAGGGGTTAAATGTGTACCTAGAGGCGTGGCTTGTGAAATGATCACAGAGACCTGTGTTCCTATATAGCAGGATCACAGGGGCGCTATGATCATTCCAGGGAGAAGGAAGGCCGGCTGTGTTTTCAACAGCTGACCGTTCTTCTCTCTCAGCGGGGAACAATCGCGGGTGTCAGGCGGCAATTGGAGCCGCTTGCCCTGTGCATCAGCTTTCCCACTGACGAGCGCTTGCCCCCTAGCTGCCTGCTCGTGAGGCGGGCGGTCATAAAGTGGTTAAAGACCTCCAGCATTGAGTTCAGTGAACGCAATATAGACCCCCAGCATTAATGTCAGTGGATGCAATAAAGACCTCCAGCATTAATGTCAGTGGATGCAATAAAGACCCCCAGCACTGATGTCAGTGAATACATTAATAGCCCCCGCCATTGATGTCAGTGGATGCATTAAAGACCTCCAGCATTGATATCAGTGGACATAATAAAGACCCTCCAGCATTGATGTCAGTGAACGCATTAAACCCCCCAATATTGATGTCAGTGGAGGCATTAAACCCCCCAGTATTGATGTCAGTGGAGGCATTAAACCCCCCAGTATTGATGTCAGTGGACACATTAAACCCCCCAATATTGATGTCAGAGGCTGCATTATTAACCCCTAGCACAAGTGTCAGTATAATTAACCCCCTTTCCCACATTGGTGGTCAATGGCATTGAAATGTAACCCATTCCATGACCACCAATGTGGGGGGAGGGGGTTATTAATACTGACAGTACCACAAATGCAGAAGAGGGGAGGTGGGTTAAAATTAGTGGCGATCGACGGATATAGTTTTTTTAATGCCGATACTGACATTTTGGTGATCGGATATTGGTATTTTTTTTTTTTTTATTCTTTTTTTTTTCTGCAGGTACTCCTTGTGGAGTGATGTGGGTGTCTAAAAGACCCCAACCCCCCCCCCCCCCCCAGCACCGAAAAGCATTCAAAACACCAAGTTTGGCTGTTTTGAATGCAGTCAGTTTTTTTTTTATTCGGCGTCGAGCACCCAGGGGGATGGAGAGCACAGGGGGAGAGGGGGGGGGGGGACTGGAGAGCACTGTCTGGGGGGAACTGGAAATCACTGAGGGGGGAGCCAGGGAGCTGGAGAGCACTGGGGGAGCCAGAAAGCATGGGGGGGGGGGAAGAGATGAAAAGCACTGTGGAGAGCTGAAGAGCATCGGGGGGGGGGGCTTAAGGGCACTGGGGGGGACTAAGAGCACTGGGGGGGGGCTAAAGAACACTGGGGGGCTAAGGAACACTGGGGGGGCTAAAGAACACTGAGGGGGCTAAAGAACACTGGGGGGGGGGGCATTTTTACATTCAGAGTATAGCACTGGTACAGGTAGGTGTCCTTCCGGGTCCGCAGTTTGCCCTTACTGTCAGTCAGTGGCCAGCAGCAGCCGAGGAGATGACCCAATCAGGCAGCGGGGAGGGCCGGCCGCAGTTTGCCTGGAGACACTGTGACTGGCTAGCAGCAGCAGTAACAGCCGGGAGATTATCAACCAATGAGGCAGCGGAAGCGTCACTGGAGGGCGGGCCGGCCGCATGAACGTGATGACGCGGGGGTGCAGTAGACGAAACGGTTACCGCCCCCTTCCATGTCATCATCACTATGTTATGTGTGCTATGGGGTATAGGAGAGTGTTGGGAGACGCATGGAGTGTGCTATGGGGTATGAGGAGAGGGGTGGGTCTGAGGAAGAGGGAGGTTCTAAGGAAAGGGGGGGGTGAAAAGAAGAGAGGGGGGTGAGGAAGAGAGGGGGTTCTCTACTAAGACAGATAAATTCTTTTTACTGCACAGTCTGCAAAGGGGAATTAGTGACAAAGGACAATAATGATCCTGAAGACCCCTATATATCTAACATCAGCTCTTTTTATTGGAAATGTCACAATGGGGGTACAGGGTCAGAGCCCCCCCACCCAGGCACCATAGCAGCTGCATGGACTGTGGTGGCAATTGTTACTTCACTGCATACAAAATCCATGAGACCCCCTCTTTTCAATCAACGGGTGTCCTCATTTCTGAGCATACATCCCCTCCCCCACCACTATTATTGATGCATAAAATATATTTTTAAAGTAATTTTATTGTTGGCTATTTTTAATTACAATGTATTTTTACTCATGGATTTTCATAAATATACATTAAAAATTATTGTATAAGTGCCGGTTCACATTTCTGCGATGCAGGAACGCTGCGAATATACAGCGTGTTCCCGCATCGCATCCGCACCCCTGGCAGTTCACACTGCCATATGCCATACACTGGGGGTGTCAATTAAAAGTTAACGACACCCCCAGATCAGATGGCATATCGCAGTGCAATCTATAAGTTGGCACAGAATCGGATCACACTAGTGTGAACCACCATGCGATCCGATTCTGCTGCGGACCAAATAAAGGGTCCTGTGCGAGATGGGTGCGATTGCGGTGGGAATTGAGTCATACAATCTGTATGGGTGAATTTGCAGCGCACAGAGATGGCATGTTATTTTAGGAGCAGTGCGCTCAGAATTACATGCCATCTCTGTGATGGCAGAAATGTGAAGCGGCACTAAGCCAACATTTATGGTTTTGCTGTTGTTTTGGATAAAGTGGTGAAGGGTTCGTCCAGAGGGGGGCTTTAGCAGAGAAATGCTTTATAAATGCAAGAAAGTCATGGAAATAAAAAAATAAGATGAAAATGTAGAAAATAAAATGTCTGCTTTCATGGTAAAATAAATCAATAAATAAAAAGAGAATAGACTGACAGGCTGATGGGAAAAGCACTGATAGATTTACTGGTAGACTTTACCAAGGATAACCAATGACATTTTCTGGGCTCCATATAATATAAGCCTGGGGGGGGGGGGGTAGGTGAGGAGATGGGGGGGGGGGTAGGTGAGGAGAATGGGGGGGGGGTAGGTGAGGAGAATGGGGGGGGGGTAGGTGAGGAGAATGGGGGGGGGGTAGGTGAGGAGAATGGGGGGGGGTAGGTGAGGAGAATGGGGGGGGTAGGTGAGGAGATGGGGGGGTAGGTGAGGAGATGGGGGGGGGAGGGGTAGGTGAGGAGGGGGGGGGGAAGGTGAGGAGATGGGGGGGGGGAAGGTGAGGAGATGGGGGGGGGGGGGTAGGTGAGGAGATGGGGGGGGGTAGGTGAGGAGATGGGGGGGATAGATGAGGAGATGGGGGGGTAGGTGAGGAGATGGGGGGGGGGGGGGGGTTGGTGAAGAGATGGGGGGAGGGGGTAAGTGAGGAGATGGGGGGGTAGGTGAGGAGATGGGGGGGGTAGGTGAGGAGATGGGGGGGGTGAGGAGATGGGGTTCTAGGGAAGAGAGCAGAGGGGTAGGTGAGAGGGCTCTAAGGATGAGGAGGAGAGGGAAGGGCTGAGTTCTCCCCCCTTGTACTTACCACCACACCGGGAGGCATCGTTTTCCTCCCTCCAGCCATGTGACCAGGTGATAGAGGGAGGACGGGCAGCCTTACCTCACTATACAGCGGCGCTCTCTATTGCCACCTCCAGGCTGGAGGGAGGAGAAAGTCTAATCCCCTCCCCAGCTCTGTCACTCCTGTCAGTAAGCATCGGGGATGAGCGGCCTCACTGGCAGCGCGCGGAGGTGGACTCGCGCTTCCTCTGATTGGTGCAGGGGGCAGGCGGATCATGTGACGTGTGGCACGCGCAGGCGGAGCGGCGCCATTTTTACTGTGATTGCCAGGGAGAGGGAGTGTCTCCTGTCACTGCCGTCACAGCGCCCTACAGCGGATTTTTCTGACACTACAGCCACAGCTTCTATATCTAATCATCTGTATCCAGGAGAGACGGTAAGTGTCATTAGCTGTCATGTCACCTTACCAGTGAGGTCGGGTCCAGTGTCTGGATATGTGTGTGTAGGGGGGGGGGACAATAGAGACCTGGACCCGATTTGTGCTGTAAATGATCTGTCAGTGTTTTCTCTCCTCCTTTCTAGTTGGAGGGAAGAGAAATCACTTTTTCACACTCAGGATCAGAGCTGCCATTAG
Source organism: Pelophylax lessonae (assembly GCF_965119305.1). Classification (NCBI taxonomy): domain Eukaryota; kingdom Metazoa; phylum Chordata; class Amphibia; order Anura; family Ranidae; genus Pelophylax; species Pelophylax lessonae. The sequence continues at coordinate 41,305 of NW_028119972.1, forward strand.
AAATCACAGGGGCCCCGAAAAGCCTCCTGACAGGGCCCCAAACATCTCACCTGACAGGGCCCCCCCCCCCACAGTTCAAATCTTTTTCCCAACTCACTCCCCCCCCCCCCCAATTCCCCCTCCTAGCAGAAATCTTGGCAGTGAAAGGTTTAGGACTCTTTCACACGGGCGATCCGATCAGATCCGCCTGTCAGTTTTTTAGGTGGATCTGATCGGATCCTCCATGCAGCTCTATGGGGCAGCGGATGTCAGCGGAGACACCTCCACTGACACCCGCTGCCACCCGCATCCGATCCTGTCCATGAAATCTGGACGGATGGAAACCCTATTTTTCCATCCGTTCAGTAATCGGATCGGATCTGATGAGAGCGGACAGGCGGTCCTCTCTCATCCGATCCCCCATTTGATCACCTGTGCGATTTTTTGATCATGCGCTATAAACAAAAAAAAGCGTCAATTTTGCAAAAATAACAATATTTTTCACATTTTTTTATATGAAATCCCCCCCCCAAAAAAATGTAAAAATCTAAATTTTTTAACATTTTCGGCCAATTTGTTTTATGCTACATATGTTTGGTAACAAAAAAATCGCAAAAAGCTTATTTTGATTGGTTTGCGCAAAAGTTATCATGTTTACTAACAAAGGGAAAGATTTTTGTCATTTTTGTTGTTTTTTTTTTTTAACGAGTAATGGCGGCGATCTGCAATTTTTTTTGCGGGACTGCGACATTGGGGCGGACAGATCGGACCCTTGAATGACATTTTTGACACTTTTGGGGTTACCAGTGACATTACTGCAGTAATCAGTGCTATAAATATGCACTGTTACTGTAAAAATGACACTGGTAGTGAAGGGGTTAACTTTTTTTGAGAGGGAGGGGTTATGTGTGTCCCTAGGGGCGTGATTCTAACTGTGATTGGCTGTGGCTTGAGGTGTAGGAACAGTGATCAACGGTCCTACATAGTAGAACCGTATAATCACCATTCCTACACAGGGGAGAATGACAGGCGGCTTGTTTACATTAGCCGCCTGCCTTTCTCCCGCTCCCCCCGCCGATTGCAGAGTGACCGGCGGACATCGGGTCCGCCGGTCACACGCGCGGGGGTTCCGTGACCGCGCGCTCGCTCCCCAGAGCCTTACAGGCTAGCGACGTAGACCTACGTCGCTCTGCCTGTGAGGGGCTGACTGCCGCAGTAAATATACTGTGAGCAGTCGGCAAGCGGTTAAGCACTTACGATTGCTGGCACTTGCCTTCCAGTTCTCTTCCCTGCGAGCGTTGCGACGCAGGGGGGTGGAACCGGCGGCAAATTCAAGTGTAAATACACCAAATGACATGATACAAAGCTGTGATCCTAACGGATTACACTGTGTCATCCCATTTAACCACAGGATTTCACCGGGTGACTTTTCCAGTGCCCTGCCTGTGCTTTTCCAGTTCTTTGTGCCCGGAAAATAGAGAACGACCATGGCGTCCAAAAAGTTTTCTTTTTGCGCAAAAGCACTTTTAGACGAACTGGAAAACAGCGACAGCGAAACGGAGTTACTTTAAGAACTGAGCGATAGCGATTCGTGGGAAAATTCGTCATCGGGTACGGAAAGTGACGACAGCGACGATTCTGATGTCTCTTCCTAGCAAATAGCTTGTGGAATTTGGGAAGTATATCAAATGATTCTTCAGAATTTTCAACAGAGTTTTGTGCCAGGAAGAGACATCGGAATCATCGCCGTCGTCACTTTCCGTACCTGATGACGAATTTTCCAACGAAAAAAAAGTGCCGGTTCACATTTGTGCGATCACAGAGATCACATGTAATTCGGAGCGCACTGCTCCTAAAACTACATGCCATCTCTGTGCGGTACAGTTTGTATGGCTGAATTTGCACCGCAATCGCACCTAACTCGCACAGGACCCTTTTTTTGGTCCGCAGCAGAATCGGATCACATGGTGGTTCACACTAGGGCGATCCGATTCTGTGCAAACTTTCAGATCGCACTGCGATATGCGATCTGATCTGGGGGTGTTGTTAACTGTTAATTGACACCCCCAGCCTGTCGCATATGGCAGTGTGAACTGCCAGTGGTGCGGATGCGATGCGGGAACACGCTGTATATTCCCAGCGTTCCCACATCGCAGAAATGTGAACCGGCACTTAAAGGCTTTTAAAGCATTGCCTATGGACAATTTTAGGTAGTGCAGTTTGTCACCATTTCACAAGCATGCACATGACAAGTTTGGTATCTATTTACCTGATGCAACATTATCTATTATATTTTAGCAAAAAAAAACAAAATGTGTATTAAAAAAAAAAATCAGACCTCTGTCTGATCAGCTGTCTTGTAGGGCAGAGGAGGGATCGACGATCTAACAGACCCTTGATTTCTCCACGAGGAGTGCCTGTCACCGGCCAAAGCTATCACAGGGGGTCTTGTCCACCCCTTGTAATAGCAATAAAGTTGAATGAAAAAATATATTTTAACCACTTCCATACCAGGTCTTTTCTGGCACTCCGCTCCTACATGTAAAATTCATCATTTTTTTGCTAGAAAATTACTCGTAACCCGCAAATATTATATATATCACACGGTATTTGCGCAGAAATTTTTCAGATGCGCTTTTATGGGAAAAAAATAACTTTCATAAATAAAAAAATAAAAAAAAACACTACAGTTATCCCAATTTTGTTGTATAATGTGAAAGATTATGTTATGTCGAGTAAATAGATACCTAACATGTCAGGCTTTAAAATTGCGCACACTCGTGGAATGACGCCAAACCTTGGTACCTAAAAATCTCTATAGGCAATGCTTTAAAAAAGTTTACAGGTTACCAGTTTAGAGTTACAGGGGAGGTCTTGTGCTAGAATTGTTGCTCTCACTCTAACGTTTGTGGCGATACCTCACATGTATGGATTGAACTCCATTTACATATTACATATGTGGCCATGACGAACGCATGCGTTCTCTTCTGCATGTGAGCAGGCGGGGATAAGGGCACTTTAATTTTTTTTTTTTTTTTAATATTTTATTTAGTTATTTATTTATTTTATCACTTTTATTCCTATTACAAGGACTGTAAACATCCCTTGTAATAGAAATAGTGCATGACAGGTTCTCTTTATGGAGAGATCTGGGGTCAATAAGACCTCAGATCTCTCCTACAGGCTGGAAAGCCTGAAATAAAAAAAAATTAAAAAAACGATCTTAAGTATCCAGCCGAGGTCACAGCAGTATTAACAACTGCCAGGCCAGGCGTGACGTCATCACCTCACACCCTGGCCTTCGAGAGTCAAAGAGACTGCAGGGGACCATCTGGTCCTCAGCAGTCTCTATGGTGTACTTCCGCCGGCGGACGATTCCTTTCCCCGGCACGCCGATCGCACGGGAGAGTCAGTAGAAGCACAGGAGGGTGGCGGGAGGGGCAGATGTCCTCTCCCGCCACCTATAAGAACAATCAAACGACTGAACAGCCACTATGATTGCTCTTATGGTGAAGGGAATCGCAGGCTGAAAAAAATATTATCTGAATGATGCCTGCATCTGCACCCATCATTCAGATATCCCCACCTAAACCCCTGGATGTCATATGACACCCAGCGGTAAGGAAGTGGTTAAAAGAGTGTAACAAAAAAAAAATGCAAATAAAAAAAAATAATATTAAAAATGAACAATTTAAATGACTCCCGCCTGCCCCCATGATCATGCCAAATGCAATTGTGTGCTTAGGTCTGGCATGCATATGTAAAGAATGATTGCATCACACATGTAAGGTATCGCTATGAACCTCATAGTGAGAGAAAACATTCTAGTGCCAGAGCCCACGGATAACCTATAAAGGCTTTTAAAATGTTTCCAATGGACAATCTCAGGTACTGCAGTTGTTGCCATTTCACAGGAGTGCGCAATTTTCAGTCTTGGTGTTGGTGACGTATTACCGGACACAGCGCCATCTTTTATATTTTACCAGAAAAACTGGGTCTAATTTTGTGCACTAAAATTAGTTTGAGTGTAGTTTTCAAGAAAATATACAGTATGATGTATTATAGCATAACCCAATGGTGAAGAATTATATGGAGCTGCGTCTGTCAATGGATGATAGAGAAATATATATATAAAATGTTTGGGGGTTCTAGGTAATTTTCTAGCAAAAGATACTGGCTTTAACTTGTAAGCAACAAGTGTCAGAAAAAGGCTTAGGAATGAAGGGGTTAAGATGCCCAGAGGCGGGGCATAGCTTAAGATCACATGACCACCGTAGTTGGCTGTCATGTCATCCAAAAATCCGTTGTCTGCAAAGCGCTATTGACTGCAATTCACACAAATATGCGGCCTCTCTGTGCTAAGGCCCAGGGGCCGAGAGGCCGCTAAATTTTACACAAGAAAAAAAAAAAAAACAATAGAGAAACTGTATATCACAAAGAATGCACTTTTCACCACAGGTACATTACCGGAGATACAAAGAGAATGCTGGTGCATTTAGTAAAAAAAGAAAAAGGACATAAGCACTCTTTAGACCGTAGCAACTTGGTTTCCAGGCCTGTGGCCTGATGTGGGTCTGCCATTAGTAGCGGAATCCTCTCCAGCCCATGTGAGCTGAGTCCCTGGGTGTGACAACTGAAGCAGCGACAACTCCAGCATCTTTGTTTTTGGGTTTTTATTATAAATTAAAGGGGATGGGAGAAGGGAATGAGTGGGATACTCCTTTAGGCTCAAACTAATTACAATTGGGACTTTGATCCTGAAAATGCCCGTTGGCGCTTCCTTGACGCCAGCCGGCGCCAGCCAACGCTCACTGACACTGAGAACACTCTGTATAGCAGAAGAAGTGTTGAATCCCCGACTTATAGTCCAGTAGATCCAAGACTGAGAACCATAGAACTCCTGACACTGTTGTGCAGTAAAAGTCACTGAATACTTTCCCCCGCCTGGCACAGCTTGAGGTAGTATATTGTAGAACTCTGTATAACTGTCACTGTAACTGGCACACTCTGTACAATTCAGGGCCCAAACTGCAGGTGCCCCCTTTGACCTTGAACTCTTCAGGGTCCACTGACTATGCACCCCCTTTGCAACTTCAGGGTCCTCTACCTAGGTACCCCCTTTACAGCTAGCTGACACTGGATCCCAGAACCTCTCCCGGAGTGGTCCCCTCTGACTCTAGGCAGACCCCCAGGGACAATCCGCAGTACTCACAACCTGTGTAGGCTTTCCTGGGACTGGACCCCCCCCCCCCTCTCTCTCTCCGTAGGTTCTCGGCACACCGGATCCCCTCAGCTCAACTCAGCACTCTCTGGATACTCGGACGACAACCCGCGACATCCTCCTTCCTCAGACAGGAGGAGAGACAGCCGCACTCTCCTTCCTGGGACTCTGCTCCCCCCAAAGACACCCTGTCATGCACTTCCCCCAAACTTATACCCACTCCCAGAATCATTTGCAGCCTAATCTGCCTTCTGGGGTAGTTACAAGCTGGGATGTGTCCCCTGATTGGGCTTCCCACACTGCCCTATGAGAAGCCTCTCACAGAAGCCAGTGGGGATACTTCCCCTTCAGCAGGCACATCTGGAAGCCCTGACACCCTACCTAACAAATCACAGCCCTGCTGTTAGGCAGACAAGGCCCAATATATACTTACCTAGCACCTACCTGTAGGGTGCTACAAGACAAATAGAGGGTGTGTACCAAGTTAATGTAATCACCCATAAAGGCGGGCACATAGGCGTAAACACAATACTTTAATTGCTCTAAATATAGAAACAAAATCAAGTATATAAAGAGCCTCTGCCAATATCTTGAATGGCACGAGTATCAATTCTACCATCTGTGTAGTAATAACTATGTAGTAAGTTATAAAGTGGCAGATGCAAATATGTAAAATCAGCATTTTTTGCTAGAAAATTACTTAGAACCCCAAAACATTTTTTTTAAAGCAGGGGCATGAGAGGATTAAATTGTGGGTGTTGCAGTTTTTTTATATCACACGGTATTTGCGCAGCTGTTTTTCAATTGCTAATCTATTTGGGGGGCCAATAATGCGTTTTAATGCACAAAAACACAGTAGAAGACCTAATGGTTTGGTTAAATATAAATGATGTTAAGCCACGTAAATAGACACCTAACATGTCAAGCTTTAAAATTGAGCAAACAAATGGAACGACACAATAAATTATCCATAGACGATGCTTTAAAAGCCTTTACAGTTTACCAGTTTAGTGTTACACAGGACACTTAGCGCTATAATCATTGCATATAATATTCTTGCTACAACGTTTGAGGCAATAACTCATGTGTGATGTGCGGTGGGAACGCCATTGATATATGTGTGTGTGTGACCTACATATGCATTTGCCTTTGCGCATGACCATGGGGGGACAGGGGGGATTTCCATTTTTTTTTTATTTTAATTTTTTTTACAATTTTTTTATTTACTTTTATGGCTACTCAGAAGGGATGAACAATATCCCTTGTGATAGCTGGAGCAGTGCCAGGTCCTCTTTATAGAGATCTGGGGATATTCCGATCTTCAATCATTCCCTTCAATGCAATGAACACTGTGCTGTGCCCCCACAATGCAGAGTTCAGCGTGCATGCCCCCTTCAATGCAACTGTGCTGTGCCCCCTTCAATGCAATGAACACTGTTCCGTGCCCCCATCAATGCAGAGTTCAGCGCGCGAGCCCCTTTCAATGCAGAGCGCCACAGCATTGTCCCCAATCACTGCAGAGCACCACAGCATTGTCCCCAATCACTACAGAGCGCCACAGCATTGTACCCAATCACTGCAGAGTGCCCACAGCATTGTACCCCAATGATTGCAGAGTGCCACAGCATTGTCCCCCAATGATTGCAGAGTGCCACAGCATTGTACCCCAATGATTGCAGAGTGCCCACAGCATTGTACCCCAATGATTGCAGAGTGCCCACAACATTGTACCCCAATGATTGCAGAGTGCCACAGCATTGTACCCCAATGATTGCAGAGTGCCCACAGCATTGTATCCCAATGATTGCAGAGTGCCACAGCATTGTACCCCAATGATTGCAGAGTGCCCACAGCATTGTACCCCAATGATTGCAGAATGCCACAGCATTGTACCCCAATGATTGCAGAGTGCCCACAGCATTGTACCCCAATGATTGCAGAGACCAGTGTGCGTGCTCCCTTCAACCCAATGTACTTACCTGGCGGCGGCTCGGCTATCGGCGGCGGCTTCTCCCCTCCTCGATCCTTCGTCCTCTTCTGCGGCGGCGGGAAGGTGAGCGGCGGCGGGAAGGTGAGTGGCTTTTCCCTCATCCTCTTCTGCGGCGGGAACTGGCGGGAAGTTAGCGGCGGTGACGGTGAGTGACTGACGCACGCACCGGCACCTCCCCCATTGCGACGTCAGTGATCGATGTCCTGGATGATTGGTCCAGGCTGTAGACTGGACCAATCACAAGCAGGATATCACGAAGGTGGGGGTGGCCAAGCGCTCTTTCCTGCGCCCAGGTTACGCCCCCAGAAGGCAGCCAATCGGCGCCTTTCTGGGTCGTAAACCCCACCCCCCCTATGCACGGGCCGCCACTGATGTGAACGTAGCCTTATGGGTGGCAATTTCTGGGCACTGATGAGGAGACTGTTGGGTGAAAGGTGTAATTGGGGGGGGGGGGGGGGGCTGGGGACTGTGTGGGGACCTTTATTAGTGTGCTTTTACTTTTACAGGTGTACAGAGCAGTAACTCACTGTTTCTGGCTCTGCTCTCCTCACACTGGAAACTGTGTGTGAGGGGAGAAGAGCTAGTAACAGTGAGTTACTGCTCTGTGTTTACATTTTGTGATCGGCTGTGAATGGATTCACAGCCGATCACATAGTAAACAGTCACTGTCAGTGGCTGTTTACTACCGCCGGTGACTAGCTGGGTTCCTAGGGAACACAGAGCCACCGACATGACTGCGCTGCGCGCTCCCGATTGCGCATACGCGGTCATCTTCTGGGCTTTACTATTGTGATCGGCTGTGTGATTAGATCACAGCCGATCACGTGGGAAACAGCCATGCCCATTGGCTGTTTCCCCCATGACGGTGATGCGCTGTGTCCCGGGGACACGCCGCCACCGACAGTGCAGGGCGGCGCGCACACGATCGCACGCCTGCCCTGCCTGAATGGGCCGCCGTCATATGACGGCAGCCCAGAACATTTGTCACACCGCTCCGCCGTCAAGTGGTTAAAGACAGCCCTGATTCTAACAGTCTATTCAGTAGGACTATCAGCTGTGTATCCACCTGACTTCTGCACAACACAACTGATGGTCCCAACCCCATTTATAAGGCAAGAAATCACACTTATTAAATCTGACAGGGCACACCTGTGAAGTGAAAACCATTTCAGGTGATTACCTCTTGAAGTGTGACTCTACAATTTCCATAGTCATGAAAATAAAGAAAACTCTTGGAATGAGAAGGTGGGTCCAAACTTTTGGTCTGTACTGTATACATATATACACAGTATATATATATATATATATATATATATATATACACGTATATATATATATATATATATATATATATATATATATATATGTATGTGTATATATTTTTTTATATATATATATATATATATATATATATATATATATATAACGTATATATGTACAGTATATATACTTTAACTGATTTATAGTCATTTATTATATTATTTTTTGATTTTGTGTTTCAAACTGTATCATACCCGAGATGTTATAAAGAAGAACACACAGTAAAAAATAAAAATCATATGTAAATAATTGGTTTGGGCTGCTCGTCATTAAGAATTACTAGCAAAATAATTCTACCGCTATCAGCACCTAAAATCGGAAAGAATTATACCACCAGGGAGGTTAAAGAAGAACTACACTCACCGGCCACTTTATTAGGTACACCTTGCTAGTACCGGGTTGGACCCCCTTTTGCCTTCAGAACTGCCTTAATTCTGGCATAGATTCAACAAGGTGTTGGAAGGATTCCTCAAAGATTTTGCTCCATAGTGACACGATAGCATCACACAGTTGCTGCAGATTTGTCGGCTGCTCATCCATGATGCCAATCTCCCGTTCTACCACGTCCCAAAGGTGCTCTATTGGATTGAGATCTGGTGAGTGTGGAGAACATTGGAGTACAGTGACCTCATTGTCATGTTCAAGAAACCAGTAATGAGATGATTTGAGATTTGTGACATGGTACTTTACCCTGCTGGAAGGAGCCATCAGAAGATGAGTACACTGAGCCATCAGAAGATGGGTACAATGTAGTCATAAAGGGATGGACATGGTCAGCAACAATACTCAGGTAGACTGTGGTGTTTAAACAAAGTTTTTTGGTACTAAGGGGCCCAAAGTGTGCCAGGAAAATATCCCCCACACCATTACACCACCACCAGTTTGTATAGCTGAAATTGCATTGCATTGGAACTGAAATGGTGGAGGACCCTTTATTTGGTCCGCACTGCAATTGGATTGCATGGAGTTCAGACCCATGCAATCCGATCCCTGGCCAATTTCACAGTTCGCACTGCATTCTACAAACTGATTTGGGGTGTCATTAAGATTACATTGACACCCGCAGTGGTTAGCAGAGAGCAGTGTGAAGTGCCTGTGAGTCAGATGCAATGCAGGAACCCACACAGAAATTGTGGTGGTTCTCGCATCACATCAGTGTGAACCCAGCCTGAATGTATGCACAAGGATTACATATAGAGGTGTCAAACACAAGGCCCGTGGGCTGAATCCACCCTTCCAGGCTATTTTATGTGGCCCTCGCACCTCTCCTGCAGCTACAGGAGAGTTCTAACCCTCCTTTGGTCCTCCTCTAGACCCTGCACTTTCTTCTTCCCAGCAACTCCCCAGCTTCTTCCCAGCAGCAGCACAAGGTAAGGGAGGGTGGGGAACTCTTAAATTCTGATGGTGGGGGGGGCTCTTGACATCTGATGTAAGAGGGGATGGGGTGCTCTGGACATCTAATCTTACAGATTCAACCAGCCCTTTGGGGGCAATCATAATGCTGATGCGGCCCGAGAAGAAACTGAGTTTGACACCCCTGCACAAGAAGATTTCTTGTATTAGTATGTGATCTGAACAATACTACATTTACCACAGTTAATCTCTATGCGCCTAATATGGGTCAACAGAAATTCCTTAACACTCTATTCAAAAAGGTCCGGCGGTTGCAACGTGGGCGTCTATTTGTGTAGCGGAGACTTCAAAGAAGATCTCAACGTGTCTCCTTCTATTCTTTGGCGCAATAGCACATACTTCTTATCCGTGAAACAAAGGAAACAATTAAACTTGAGATCAACTGGAACCGTTCTTGCAAGAATTTTCTAACCAGTGTGGACACTATTGTTTTCAATGTCTGGTGTGCTCATAAAGCGTACAGTAGAGGCATGTTGCTACAGTTAGCGGCAGGAGAGAGGAGGAGGATGCAAGGTGTCGACTCATTGCTGTCACAAATTAAATCCTTAGAGGTACAGTACAATCTAAAACTTCACCCACTTCTACCATTACTGAAAATCTTTTGTGGTGTAGGCAAAAACTCCTGCTACTTCTGTTGAATGAACAGGAGAAAGCATTAAAGACTGCAAAAGCTACATTTTATGCCCAAGGTAACAGAGCAAGCAAACTCTTGGCCAGCATGCTGAGGACAAGGCATCCAAAGTCCTGGCTTCCCTTTGTAGTGGATTTGGTAAGGAATTCACAAGTCTCCCATCCAACTGATATTGCTAATGCTTTCCAGAAGTACTACTCCACATTATACAAATTAAAGGATTATCCTACCACTGCCCAGCCTACGGATGCTGCTATCTCTGCATTTCTAGATACATACAACTTCCCAGAGTAGACCCCACCGTGTAAGCCAAACTGAATGCACCTATTACCTCTTCTGAAATCCTTTAATTTTTTTATGGTCTACTTGAGTTGAGCCCAAATCTATGTTTGATTTAACCACTTTCCCACTGCTCACATTGCTGCTACTGCAGCAATGTGGCTCGTTATCGTCCAGTGACGTAGACCTACGTCGCTGGACTCCTCCCCCTGTAGGCGGCGCTCGTGCGCCGCCGGAGGCGCGCTCCCGCTGTTTTCAGTCACAGCGGGAGTCGGGCCAGGGGAGGAGCGGTCGCCGCCGCTCTTCCCCGATCGTCGGAGAATCGAGTGAGGAGATCCGCCCGCTTGTGTAAACAGAGCGGGCGGATCTCCTAAGTGACAGGCAGGGACAGATCACAGTGTTCAGCATAGCTGAACAACTGATCTGTCCTTGTGTCACTCAGTCACCCCCCCCCCCCCCACACGTTAGTAAGCACCAGGCATACATTAACCCCTCCCTCTCCAATAAAATTAACCCCTTCCCTGCCAGTGTCATTTTTTACAGTAACAGTGCATATATATATAGCACTGATTACTGCAGTAATGTCACTGGTACCCCCAAAAATGTCAGTCAAGGGTCCGATCTGTCCGCCGCAATGTCGCAGTCCCGCAAAAAAAATCGCAGATTGCCGCCATTACGTGTTAAAAAAAAAAACACCAAAAATGACAGAAATCTTTCCCTTAGTTAGTAAACGCAATAACTTTTGCGCAAACCAATCAAAATATGCTTTTTGCTAATTTTTTTTTACCAAACATAGGTAGCAGAAAACAAATTGGCCAAAATTTTTTAAAAAATTTGATTTTTACATTTTTTTTTTGGGGGGGGGGGGGGATTTCACAAAAAAAGTTAAAAATAGTTATTTTTTCAAAATAAACGCTCTTTTTTTTTATAGCGCAAAAAGTAAAAATCGCACTGGTGATCAAATACCACCAAAAAAAATGGTGTTGTGGTGTACATGGCATGCTTTCCTTGTTGTTTCTCCTTTCTTTTCTTCTTTTCCTTCTCTTCTGTTTCAGTCTTTGTTTTCCCTAGTAATGGGGAATGTCTGTTCTTGGATGTTTTTCTCTTTTGAAAGCCCCTCTGTCCAGTTGAGAGAGATTATGAGTGGGCTTGGTTCTTAATACACTATATTGTCAAAGTATTGTGACACCTGCCTATACACGCACATGAACTTTCATGGCATCCCAGCCTTAGTCCGTAGGAGTCAGTATTGGCCCATCCTTTGACGCTATAACCTATTCAACCCTTTTGGGAAGGCTGCCCATAAGGTTTAGGAGTGTCTATGGGAATGTTTGACCATTCTTTCAGAAGCACATTTGTGAGGTCAGGCACTGATGGTGGAAAGAAGGCCTGGCTCACAGTCTGCGCTCTATCGAGTTGAGGTGCACAAAGCAAGGTCCATAAAGACATGGATGAGCGAGTTTGGGGTGGAGGAACTTGACTGGCCTGCACAGAGTCCTAACCTCAACCTGATAGCACACCTTTGGGATGAATTAGTCCGAGCCAGGCCTTCTCGTCCATCATAAGTGCCTGACCACACAAATGCGCTTCTGGAAGAATGGTCAAACGTTCCCATAGACACACTCCTAAACCTTGTGGACAGCCTTCCCAGAAGAGTTGAAGCTGTTACAGCTGCAAAGGGTGGGCTAACTCAATATCGAACCCTATGGACTAAGACTGGGATGCTAATAAAGTTCATCAGCATGTAAATACTTTTTTACAATATAGTATATATTGTATTATGTATGCCTTATTTTCCTTACCTGAGAGCGGTGTGCTCATTATGTAATCCAATGGTGTGACACATTGTCAAATGCGATGTCCAGTTGTGTCTGGTGTATTTTATTTTCTTTCTTTGTAAAAATTCAATAACAATTATTGGATCATAAAGATATGAGTGCCTATGAATCCCTGGCCATAGAGATGAAGCACCCATTTTCTTTTTGAAGTCTTTGCAATACGATGGACTTTATTTGCCTTCATGTTGCTGCACTTTGTTCTTAAAAATGGACAATACAGTTGACTGTTGTTACTGCACTTGTATTCATTCTCAGGCCTTTGGGCCCATGTACTGTATTCGCACTTTTTTTTTATTCAAATAAAGTACTTGTGGAATATATAAAGAAATGAGTGAACAGCAACTGTTCAGTATGAAGAAGTGAGTCAAAGGTTTTATGAAGAAAAGCTTTGCAATGGTTTTTCCTGAATGTTAGAGTAAAGTAATGTATGTAGGAGATTGTTGACCCGGATCCATAATCCGTTTACCTTTGGACACCAGATATGTGGCATAGTGCCCTCCTGGAGGCATGCTCGGTAACACGTATAAAGTAGGCCAGATAGGCTGGTATAAAATAAGGCATAAGATTTTGTGTTTGGATTCCAAGCAGAAACAAGGTGCAGTCATTGAGTTCTTGATGAAGGAGGGATGCAGGCTGTCTGACATCCACAGAAGGCTACAGACAGGGCCGGACTGGGAATAAAATTCAGCCCTGGAAATATTTTCATACCAGCCCCATAGCATTATTATACCAGCTCAACAGCATGTCATTATATTCTTGTTCATAAAAAGGAAAACCATGCATTTTTAAGCACATCTGAGGAGTGTATTATAGATAAGACAGATATGAAAGCATATAGGGCTTTATATATATTAACTCCGGTTCAAAGTGGAAAAAGTGCCATACATGGTACAGGAGGTGGTCATAGGCTGTGTGGACATGGCACAGGAGATGTCAGAGGCTGCGAGCATTGTACAGGAGGATATGTCAGAGGCTGCGAGCATTGTACAGGAGGATATGTCAGAGGCTGGGGGCATAGTACAGGAGATGCAGGGGCTGCGGGCATGGTACAGAGATGTCAGGTTGCGAGCATGGTACAGGAGATGCAGGGGCTGTGGGCATGGTACAGGAGATGCAGGGGCTCTGGACATGGTACAGGAGATGCAGGGGCTGCAGGCATGGTACAGGAGATGCAAGGGCTGTGGACATGGTACAGAAGATGCAGAGGCTGCGGCACAGTACAGAAGATGCGAGGATGCAGACATGGTACAGGAGATTCAGGGGCTGTGTGCATGGTACAGATGATGCAGGGGCTGTGTGCATGGTACAGATGATGCAGGGGCTGCGGACATGGGGCAGGAGATGCAGAGGCTGAGGCAGGAGAAGCAGAGGCTGCGGGCATGGTACAGGACATGCAGAGGCTGCGGGCATGGTACAGGACATGCAGAGGCTGCGGACAAGGTACAGGAGATACAGAGGCTGCGGGCATGGTACAGGAGATGTGGGGCTGCGGGCATAGTGCAGGAGATGTTGGGCTGCGGGCATAGTGCAGGAGATGCGGGGCTGCGGGCATAGTGCAGGAGATGGGGGGCTGCGGACATGGTACAGGAGATGCAGAGGCTGTGGGCATGGTGCAGGAGATGCGGGGCTGAGGGCATGGTGCAGGAGATGCAGGGCTGTGGGCATGGTGCAGGAGATGCAGGGGCTGCGGGCATGGTGCAGGAGATGCAGGGGCTGCGGGCATGGTACAAGCGAATCTCCTAAGGAGATGCAGGGCTGCGGAGTGGTCTTACCCATCGGTGAGGTGCCGTAAATTTAAAAATGGCACCGCCCGGCGCCTTTACGTCACTTCGCATGTGCCCTCTGCCCGAGAATGGCCGCAGCGCTGGATGCACAGTGTACATGTTGGGCCGGCCGCAGCCATTTTTTTTTTTACAGGTGCCAGTGATGTTCAGGCAGCCCCAGGGAAATTTCCCGGTATCTCGGTAGGCCAGTCTGAATGTTAACAGAGATGACACCATTGACAACAGTCCCCAATGACAAGACATTGCTTATGTCAATGATGTCATCTCCATAAACATTCTGTAGCCTTCTGTGGATGTTGGACAGTCTGCACCTCTCCTTCGTCAAGAACTCAGTGACAGCATGTCATTGCCTCTGCTTGGAATCCATTATTTATCTGCAATGAAAAAGAAAAAAGTTACTATGGAGAAAGGGTTACTCTACCAACGTGTGAAATTTGAATGACCTGCTGTATGTACAGTATGTTAATAAAAAACATGTCCCCTTTTTAATTCCGGTACAGCCCTTGTATCTTATACATCACTGTCTAATTAACGTATCCTGGAAATCCTCTTTGACTCCTTTAACCACATGCAATATTCAAACTCTGAATAGGTACAAGTGTCTTAAGCCCCCAAAACGCAATGGAAGTTTTATGTAAACATATGAATAATTACAGTATTTAGGCTATTTGGATCCTTTCAATATTTGGTCTGGTGCTCCTAATATGTTGTCTGTTTAGCCAATGGGGGATTTATTTCCTGTTTTCCTAATGACCACTGTCAAAAGGGCAGAAAATAATGAGAAATCTAACATTGCCCAGCTGCCACCATAATGCCTGGTACACAATAAGATTATCGCCCGCATGATCTTTTTTTTTTTTTTTTTTTTGCATACTAGTCTCATATCAAAAATTAAAGAGGTTACTAAAGTTACGAAAAATCTTGTACGACAGAATAAAAATTTGAAAGTGATGTATTTTCGGACGACAACTGTACTGATTAAACAAAAATCGTATGATCTGGTATTGTACAAGAAAAGTTTCGGTGCATGTCCCTTCGGATAATTCCGGATGAACTGTTGTGATCGACTCTCGAAAGCTGTGTACCAACGATCAGATTATTGTACGATGAATAGAAAGCGGTATTTTTCGTACAATTTTCTGATCGTGCATACGGGCCATAACAGAAGGTGAGGGTAAATCTTCAAATTGGGACACCTGATTGTTCAATGTGAAGTTTTTCCTTTATTTTGAAGAAATTTCCTCTGACTTCTTGTTGTGTCTCCAGGCCAGAAAGTGAATTGATGTCTTTCCCAAAAAAAAAAATAATTTTTAATCAAGAATTAACTTTATTTAAAAAATCACATTTTTTTGCAGTACAAGAATATAGTGCATCTGATATTTACAGCATGTCCAAAATCAGCCATTGACTCACCATTGCTCTAAACATTTCAAACTGATACAGGTCACACGTCATGTCATAGGCATAAAACAGATATCTCAGTAACAATTCAACTCAACTCAAACACTTTTTATTTGTGGAGGAATCACTTTTTATCAGCATGGGCCTGATAAAAAAAACTCTATGCCATTAATTTACCAAAACAGGAGAATGCTAAAACTGGTGCACCTCTGCTGGAGAATGCTAAATCTGGTGCATCTCTGCACAGAAACCAATCAGCTTCCAGTTTTTTTTATTTTTTATCAAAGCTTAATTGAACAAGCTGAAGTTAGAAGCTGATTGGCTACCATGCTGCACCAGATTTTGCACCCCCCAGTTTTAGTAAATAAACCCCATTGCATATTATTTTTAGCACCTTTTTGAACCTTAGCAATAATTTTGTACAAGGAAATACAATATGAAAAGCAGCTGTAAATAAATATATTGTTAAGGGTTTATAAAAATTGTTGATTTGTTGGATAGTGTGGTTGTAGAGGTTATATTATTTTCACCCAAGATTCACCCATTTTTCACATCAGGTTTAATTAGAAAAACCATATCTCTCTTGGGTGAAAGTCCTGTGAAGTTTTGCGAAACTCTAATAAATAAACCACTAAGAGAATTTCATTGTTAGGCCCCTTTCACACACGCTGTCCGTTTGTCCGTTTTTCATCCATCCGTTGACGGATGAAAAACTGACATCAATGCATCTCTATGTAAAAACGGATGACAACGGATGAAAGACGGATAACAACTGACGAAAAACGGATAACAACTGACGAAAAACGGATGACAACTGACGTTGTGTGAAAGGGGCCTTAGGGTTTACAAACAATTTAAAGTGTCTGTAATGGAACCGCGACCCCACAATGTGCTTGTGTGCTTCCGTCAGAATACCGCTTCCTTCAGTTTTGAACAGAGATATCAGATATTCTAGCCGCCCCCCATACAAAACTAGCCAATAATAGCTTGTATAATATCTGGAACTTTAATTGAACAAACTCACACCGAATATATACACCACCAGGTCAGGTGCCTGATTACATTATCCTATGCATATGAAATTGCGTACAGAAAAACATTAGTCGACAACACTATATGGAATATACGGTACTTACAGAACGTCCTTTTAAAAAAAAAAAGAACATTTCTAGATTTTTGCCCATATACATGGTGGGAAAGACTTTATTAAATCCTCCTCAATGCTAGCTTGGGAGTTGGATCTAAACAAAACTTTTGATGGTGAGGAATGGCGTAAGGCTATTGCCTTCACATTTAAATCCAAGTGTGTCAACCACTGGGACAATTATCTGAAAACCTTACATAGGAGTTACCTAACCCCTTTTAAATTATCTTGAATATTCCCGGCCACACAACCAGAATGTTGGAGACAGTGCGGTGCAGTTGGCAACTTGCTCCTTATACTATGGGTGTGGAAGACAGGTGGTTGAGCTGATGACATTAGCATCTGCCATGAGTCTGACTCAGCAGTCCCCTATTGGCAATTGACAGATAGGCCGTTAACATGGATCCTAAGACTAGAGTCGCAGAGTCTGTGTGTCCTGAGGAGATGTGGACTTGAATCAAAAGTAACTTTACTCCAAGGGTCCCCCCAGCATACACCCCACAAAGAGCAATGTTCCCTCACAAGCCAGGGCCCATAGTCAGTAGGCAAGAGGCTAGCCTGCAGTCCCCTCCAAAAGCCCCTGTCCTGAGTGAGTTTGGTACAGTGTCAATTCACGTTTGTACAAAAAATAAAAAGGTGAATTAACACCCTAAACTTTCCAAACTCACTGGTCTCCGGTGCACTCAACTCCGTGGGTGATTGGCTGTACCTGCCAAAACAGCTGGTACAGTGGTCCAGGGATTTGAAAGCCCCGCTCTTCTTCCCTTTTTTATTTTAGGGCTTCCTGTTGTCACCAGGGACGTGATCATTTTCCCGTTGTCACCAGGGACGTGACCATTTTCCTGTTGTCACCAGGGACGTGATCATTTTGACTTAAGCTGGGTTCACATGTATGCAAACTGAATGTGGGTTTCCCTGCATCCAATTCGCATGGCAGGCGAGCGTGACCGGCTTTTAAAGAAGCTGGTTTACACAGGTCCGGGACGGCTGCGGTCTGCATTCAAAAATGGTCCTGTGCGTCTTTAGCTTCGATTCAGGTGTGAATTCAGGCAAAAATTCAGACCTAATTCGCACCTGGACCGGTGAACAGGGACGCACTGTACCCCAGGCACGAACTCACAGCTGCATATGTGTGAACCCGGTCTAATCAAAATTGCTTTGATCCATCCTGGAAGCAATAAGGAAAGGAGAAGAGATGGGCATTCAAATCCCCAGATGGCTCATACGTCAATGATGTCATGAGTGTTCCCTCCCCTTTGTTACGTGCAACTATGGGGCATCTCCATCACGCAACTCATTGGGCAAGCTGACAGGCAATCATGTGGCAGCTTCCCACATGTTGGAGAAAATTGGGTTTGAACCACGTTTGGATCCATACCTAGTTGTCACCCAAGGACAGAAAATGTGTTTCTGGCAGAAACACCAGGTAAAAATAAAGGACAGAGAGAAAACAAATGCAGTCACTACAGCTAAGAACTGGTTTGCTGCAATATATTACATTTTTGCACTTGGGTTCAGGCTAAATTCACACCAAGTTTTGTAGGACTGCATTGAGTGGTTATTCTATTGCAGTGTCATCAAAAGATTCGGTGTTCCCTACCTGGCTGGTTCATACCACCACATTGCAGTGGTGTGCACTTAAGAAAAGTATAGCAAGCCATACTTTTTTCCAGATCATCAAGACAAACCACCTCCTCGCACTGCATGGCGGCCAATAGAACTTTGTGAAATGGCACCTTGTGAGTGACATTTCCATGGATTTTATATACAAAGAAAAAGTGAACAGTGCGCTGTACTGTGATTGGCACTTTGGCATATTTCCACCACACACCAGCCGGTGCTTTGTAACACAATGGCCAGTGTGAATGTACCCCTAAATAAACTGTAACTTTATTCTAAAATGCTGGACATTATCATAGTTTGCACTGAAAGCAATGACATTGACCCCTTTCCCCCAGCCAATACCAACTAATTCAATCCAGTCGTTTTATCTGGTATGAAGGTGATATTGTGTCATTATTAACATTGTGACTCATAAGCATTTATTAAGCATTGTGTTAAAACAGGCTTGATTACTTTTTCCTGTGTTATCTTTCATTGTATTCAATTCTATTGTATTCTGTCTTTGTGGCTTCTTCTTCTTCCCTTATTGGGCAGTATAAGGGGGAGGCTGATTAGTGGGGACTTCAGAAGTTGGGTATGATAGCAGTGCTGAGGCCATGGCATTTTTCTGAATTAGGAACACCTGGAAGAATGACACAAATACAGAAGCTATAATACAGACATCAAACTGTTTTAAACATCATCATACCTTAGCTATAGCGTATTTGAAAATTGACACATTAAAAAGACCAATAGGCTTATGATAATGACAACATACAGTATCTGTGTCTCATTTACTTAACGTCTCACTAAACCCACATCATAAACTATAATTATAATAAATGGTGTATCACATGCTCTTCATACTCACTCAGTCACTATGAGATTCATTTTCAGTATTCTGCAAAAAACCTGGTTGATCCCGCTGCTCTCTATCTCCCCCTTCTGTCCAAGTCCCCAGTTCAGCTAGGGATTTTGCCAGAGGCGTAACTAGAACCTTCAGGGCCCCAGTGCAAAAAACCATGAAGGCCCCCCCCCCCCCCGGGCCCCTGACCATCAAGCCTGGGGCTCTTCCCACTGATCCTGGGGCCCTTTACTCTTGTTGTGGGGCCCTTTCACAAGAGTGGGCCCCCTTACTGCCATCTAGGGGCCTCCCCACGGTGGTGAAATGCCAGGGCCGGGCCGCAAGTGTGACCTTTGCGATCCTGGAAGTTCACCCAATGGTGTCAGTAGTTTTTATTTTTTGGTATTTTAATTGTATTATTTGTTATCATTTTATTTAATTTTTTTTACAGTGTCACTGACTATGACTCTGTCCATTTAGAAAAAGAAGGAGCTGGTAAATTACATATTTACCGACCCCTTCCTGGTTCTCTATTGTGTCACATCCCCTGCAGCAGCCAGCAGGAGAGGAAGCACAGTGTGTGTGGGGGGGGGGGGGGGGCAGGGGAGCACACAGGGGCCCAGAGACAGAAGAACACAAGTGAACTGGATAGGAGGAGTGGCAGGGGCAGCATACAGAGGAACCAATCTCCTCCATTTTCCTCTTGCAGCTACAGGAGGTAAAAGGAGGACAGTGATTTCTCTACATGCTGCCCCCGCCGCCCCTCCTATCCAGGTTACAGGAGGGCCGCATAGGCCCCCTGGAGCATGGGGCCCGGTTGCAATTCCAACCCCTGTAGTTACGCCCCTGAGCATTTTGCACCTGTATATAAAGAGGAGGTATAGGTGGCGTTTTCTGTATAATATGTGCAATCCTTAAAAAAAAAAAATCAGACACTAGTGAAAAAAAGTTATACAAGGGATAAACTAAATGTAAAAATGTGTATGTGTGGTCCTATTGCACAAACCCCATATGAAAACAATGATAAGGTACAAACATAAAAAAAGCTTAAATACTATAATAGTGATCCACACTTATAAATTACTAGACACACTCTGTAATAATAAATACAGTGCTACAGAAGAGTGCTCTCCATGCAGAAATGTGCCAAAAAAAGTGCAATGTTCAAATGAGTCCATAAAACAATCTAATAAGTAAAAAAATTCATAAAAATTGGTAACGTGCTATGGTGCAAAAAATATGTTCTCCAAGGTGCAGCATCAGTCTCTTGGTGATAAAAACAGGAGGTGAATCCCCTCGTGCTCCCCCCTCAGCTCCACACTCACCAGAGGACTGAACCCCTGCCCAACAAATGGTATAATACACGATCCTGTATCTCCTCCTCCGTCTCACCGGGTCTGTTCAATGGGAATTCCCCTCACAGTGTATATGGACAAGAGAGGCAACTCATCATGTGAGTCCGTAACAAATGCATTTATTTTAAAACCAGAAAACACATTTACAGCAGTTCAAGGAATATAAGCGGTCTGCAAAGTACACTTGGTCACTTACGTTTCTGAGTTTCTGATCCATGGAACGCACAGCGTTCAGGACATAGTGTACTTTGCAGACTGCTTGTATTCCTTGTACCACTGTAGGTGTGTTAGTGCATCTGACCCCTGCAGGGGTTCAGTCCTCTGGTGAGTGTGGAGCTGAGGGGGGAGAACGAGGGGATTCACCTCCTGTTTTTATCACCAAGAGACTGATGCTGCACCTTGGAGAATATATTTTTCGCACCATGGAGAATATATTTTTCGCACCATATAATTTTATCATTTTTTATGAGTTTTTTTACCTATTGGATTGTTTTATGGACTCATTTGAACATTGCACTTTTTTTTGCACATTTCTGCATGGAGAGCACTTTCCTGTAGCACTGTATTTATTATTACAGAGTGTGTCTAGTAATTTATAAGTGTGGATCACTATTATAGCATATAAGCATTTTTCATGTTTGCACTTTATCAGTGTTTTCATGTGGGGTTTGTGCAATAGGACCACACATACACATTTTTACATTTAGTTTATCCCTTATATAACTTTTTTCACTTGTTTCTGTTTTATTTTCATAGGGATTGCACAAATTATACAGGTAGAGCCACCTATACCTCTTCTTTATTTTCATTTCCATACCCCACTAGGTGGGATATGTGAGGTTTGCTGCAGCCATTTTGTTCACACTGTAGTGCGGAACATTACCAATTTCAGATTTTGCACCTGCGGTGGCAACTCTGCACATGCTCAGTTTTCAGTGAGCTTCTATGCTGAGAATTTCCTCCCTATGACATCAGAGCAGCCAATGTGACTATAGAGTCACACATATGGGCGTATTATACACAGTGGTAAATGACAGCCCACTCCCTCCCTTTACCTTCACGCCCACTAACCAGCTAAACACAATGGGGGCAGGATACTATATGTAGATTGATGGAGGCTTCACCTTGCTTTTTATTCTAAGACACAGGCTGGAGGGGCGTGACACAGATTGTGACTGGTGGAAATCCGACTACACCATTATATTGCCAAAAAATAATAAAGATTTGTATGACAATCTTTAACCACTTACTGCAAATCGATGTAGCTCTATGTCGGCTGCAATAAGTGGGTGATGCCTACAGCTAGAGGCATCATCCTGGTACCATTATTTAGAGTCGGCTTTCAGGTGGTAACAACTGATGCGGCTCAGGAGCTGCTCGGTTGTTACCCCAGTGAGTGGGAGGAGACGCCCCCCTCCTGCCGCTTTCCGCGGCTCTGCCCGGGTCTAGACAGGCTAGGAGAGAGTTGGGTCATGTGACTGCTGTATTAGGAAAAGGGTACTTAGATGTTTTTCTTATTAAAATAATTACAGTGCCATCATCCACATACAGAAAGAGATGGGAAAATGTCAATTAAATAGTGTGTGTTTAACATCACTTAACCACTTAAGCCCCGTAGGATTTGGCTGCTCAATGACCAGGCCCTATTTTGCGATTTGGCACTGCGTGAATTTAACGGACAATTGCGCGGTCGTGCGACGCTGTACCCAAATGAAATTGATGTCCTTTTTTCCCACAAACAGAGCTTTCTTTTGGTGGTATTTGATCACCTGTGCGATTTTTATTTTTTGCGCTATAAACAAAAAAAGGCCGACAATTTTGAAAAAATAACAATATTTTTCACATTTTTTTATATGAAATTCTCAAAAAAAAAAAAAAAAGTAAAAATCAAAATTTTCTAACATTTTAGGCCAATTTCTTTATTGCTACATATTTTTGGTAAAAAAAATTGCAATAAGCGTATTTTGATTGGTTTGCTCAAAAGTTATTGCGTTTACCAACTACAGGAAAGATTTATGTCATTTTTATTGTTTTTTTTTTAACTAGTAATGGCGGCGATGCAATTTATTTTGCGGGACTGCGACATTGCGTCGGACAGATCAGACCCCTAACTGACATTTTTTACATTTTTAGGGGGACCAGTGACATTACTACAGTAATCTGTGCTAAAAATATGCACTGTTACTATAATAATGACACTGGCAGGGAAGGGGTTAACAGTGTGGGTGATCAAGGGGTTAAATGTGTACCTAGGGGCGTGGCTTGTGGAATGACCATAGAGACCTGTGATCCTATCTAAAAGGTTCTGTGATCATTCCAGGGAGAAGAACGGTTGGCTGTGTTTACATCCTATATAGAAGGATCACAGGCACTCTATGATCATTCAACAACGGGCTATAGCCATCAGCAGTGATCGCACTAAAATAAAACTGACAGGCTGGTTGTGCTGAAGTCGATCGATAGATAGATCAACCTCAGTATAACCAGCTTGCCCATGGATGAATCGAAATTCGACTGGTGCCTGCTGAACTGGCTGAATTTCATAGTTACATAGATAATCTGGTTGAAAAAGACACTTGTCCATCCAGTTCAACCAACATAAATAAAAAAATAATAATAATAGAAATTATTTTGATTCGTCTATGGCCGGCTTAAGGAACACACACCTTTTAATGTTTTTTTTTTTTTTTTTTAATTGTCCCTCAATGTATAACTATTATCAATCATGTCGTCTAAGAATGTAGGTCCACGTCAATCACAATGTATGACAGCTGCCAACCCGCATAAACTCACACCTGACTGATCCAGACGCTTTCTGCGTGTCGCGTGACGTCTCTGGTAATCCCCACTGATAAAGTAAACAAAGGGGTGTGGTCACCCTGTGATGTCAGTGACCAAATATGGACATGGCCATATAAATGTAGTCAGGTGCCGACTATCATAGTATGAATACAGTGGACATGACCTCATTGCTGCAGTCTGCTCCTGTTTCCCTCTAGTTCTGCACTTAGATTGTTTGCATCACATTTCTGAGCCAAGAAGCAAAGGACTGTGGGATTTGTAGTCCTGTGTTCAGCCATAACTGGACTCCTGAGTCTCTCACAAGCTGCTAAGGGCGATTATGGGAGAGGCTATTTAATCACTTGCGGCAGGTTGGCCCTGTCCCGCGAAATGACATAGCTGTACGTCGTTTTGCGGGACCGCTAGTGGGGGCGCGCACACGCCAGTTGACTACAGAGGGAGCCAAGCAGTGGGTCCGGTGGCTGCGATGTCCACTAGGCACCCGCGATCGTTACCCATGGAGACAGAGCGGCGGTCTGCCGTTGTAAACAAAGCAGACCGCTGTTCTGTCAATAATGAACACAGGGATCCTGTGTTCCTCTTATTTAGGAACACAGGTCTCTGGTTATTCAGCAAGCCCATCCCACACACAGTTAGAAAGCACCCCCTAGGGACACATTTAACCCTCTGATCGCCCCTGGTGTTAACCCCTTCCCTGCCAGTGTCATTAGTACAGTAACAGTACAAATTTTTAGCACTGATTACTGTAGTAATGTCACAGGTCCCCCCAAAAGTGTAAAAAATGTCAGTTAGGGGTCCAATCTGTCTGCCGCAATGTCGCAGTTCTGCTACAAATCGCTGAACGCAGCCATTACTAGCAAAAAAAAAAAAAATAATAAAAATGACATAAATCTTTGCCCTGGTTTGTAGACACAATAACTTTTGTGCAAGCCAATCAATATACTCGTATTGGGATTTTTTTTTTTTTTGTTACCAAAAATATGAAGCAGATGACATATTGGCATAAAATGATAAAAGAAAAACGGAATTTTTGTAAAATCTTACCTGTAAAATTCCTTTCTCTGAGTCCTCCGACAGTCGCCGCCTCTTCATATTCGTCACATATGGGGTATTAGACTTTGCTCCGAAGGAGTAGCTAGGCAACAGAATATGTTAACAATAAAGCTTTTAACATATCCCACCCTCAAGGGGTGGTCCCCTCAGTCAATACCCTCCTACTTCCTGCAACCATATCTCAGTTTTAGTGGAATAGCAGTAGAGTATACAACCAAACCCCAAAAGAGGGGCGGGGGCGGCGACTGTCGGAGGACTCAGAGAAAGGAATTTTACAGGTAAGATTTTACAAAAATTCAGTTTTCTCTTACGTCCTCCGACAGTCGCCGCCTCTTCATATTCGTCACATATGGGGACGTCCCAAAGCAGTGCAAACATGAGGGGTGGGAAACGCATCCGCGCCGAAAGGCAACGCAGTCTCCGCATCAAAGAAAGGAACCTTACCAAAGGAAGGAAACCAGCTGGGCAACAGCAAAAAACAAGTGCTCAACAGGAGCAACAACCCAGGAAAAGACAAAAAACCAGGGGATACAAAACTTATCCCAACAGCCAGGAGTCCCCAACAAGGGACCCTAGGGAACAGCCGCACTAAGAACCTTGCGGCCAAAGGAAGCATCCGCCGATGCCTGAACATCTACTTTGTAGAATTTTGTGAAAGTGTGCACGGTCGACCAAGTCGCCGCCTTACACACCTGGGCTACAGAAGCCCCATGACGACAGGCCCAAGACGTACTCAATGATCTAGTAGAGTGCGCCTTCACAGGTACAGGAGGAACCTTTCCCTGCAAAGCATAGGCCTGTTCAATGGTCTGCCTGATCCATTTGGCGATGGTGGAGGCCGAAGCCGCCATGCCCTTCCGAGGACCCTCTGGAAGAACAAACAAGGAGTCCGTCTTACGAAAAGACTCAGTCGATTTAAGGTAAACCCTTATCGCCCGAACAACATCCAGAGAATGCAATCTCACCTCCTTTGGATGTTTAGGCTTCGCGCACAGCGAAGGCAAGACAATATCCTCATTAAGATGGAATTCCGAAACTCGTTTCGGAAGAAAAGAAGGATTAGGTCGCAAGACCACCTTATCCAAATGAATAACCAGGTACGGAGACTTGCAGGACAAAGCCGCCAGCTCCGACACTCTGCGAGCCTAAGTGATCGCCACCAAAAAGGCGACCTTTTTGGACAACATAGACGAGATCTCCCTGATCTGTTCAAAAGGAGCACGTTGTAACACAGATAGAACGAGATTCAAGTCCCAAGGGGGCAGAGGATCCCTCCTAGGGGGAACCAGATGCCGCACACCCTGAACAAAGGTGCCAACCAAGGAGTTGGAAGCCACGGGACGTTGAAACAGAACGGCCAGCGCAGACACCTGACCCTTTATCGTAGCCAGCGCCAAACGCTGATCGACACCCGTCTGAAGGAAAGACAGCACACGGGAAACCGAGTACGTGCGGGGTGAAAACCCCCTGGACTCACACCAGGCAAAATAGGCCTTCCAAGTACGGTAATAAACCTTCCCCGAGGAAGACTTCCTCGCGTTGATCAAAGTATGAACGACCTCTGGAGAGAGACCCTTCTCCTTCAGGACCTCGGTCTCAACAGCCAGGCCGTCAAAGCCAGCGACTGTAAAGCAGGATGGTAAATCGGTCCTTGAGACAGTAGATCGTCTCGAAGAGGCAGACGCCACGGGGCGTCGACCGCCAGATTCACGAGGTCTGCGTACCAGGACCGGCGAGGCCAGTCCGGTGCCACAAGAATCACCGCGCTGCGTTCCGAGTGCAACCTGCGAAGGAACCTGGACAGCAACTGAATCGGTGGAAACGCGTACATCAGCCTGTACTGATGCCACGGGTCCACTAACGCGTCCGACGCGTCTGCCCGAGGGTCGCGCGTCCGTGCCACGAACCTTCTCACCTTGTTGTTGAGACGAGACGCGAACAGGTCCACATCTGGAAGACCCCACTTCGCGCACAACATCTGGAAGACAGCCGGGTGGAGAGACCATTCCCCCTGATCCAGGGTCTGGCGACTCAGATAGTCCGCCTGCCAGTTCTCCACCCCCGGAATGTGAACCGCCGTTATCGCCGGGACATGAGTCTCGGCCCAAGACAGAATGTCGGCCACTTCTCGAGCCGCTCGGGCACTCCTGGTGCCCCCTTGGTGGTTGATGTAGGCCACCGCCGTGGCATTGTCCGTCTGCACCCGAACCGGGCAGCCCTGCAGCCGGTCCGTCCAGCGATGAAGACAGAGACTTATCACACGCAATTCCAGAATGTTGATCGGAAGGGAAGACTCCCCCTCCGACCAAGTCCCCTGGGTGGACAGAACGCCCAGAACTCCACCCCAGCCCGACAGGCTGGCGTCCGTGGTGATCACCGTCCACGAGACAGGACGAAACGACTTGCCCCCGGACACCAACGGGGACTGGAGCCACCACAGAAGGTTTCCTCTGGTGCGATGACTCAACGAGATTTGAAGATCCAGAGATTGAGGTCGCCCGTCCCACCTGGACAGGATCTCCGCCTGGAGACCCCGCGTGTGAAACTGGGCGAATGGAATCGCCTCGAAGGCCGAGACCATCAATCCCAGACATCTCATACACGTCCGCAGAGACGAGTGCGGAACGTCCCTGAGGGACCTGACTTCCTCCTGGAGAGTCCTGAGTTTGTCTTCCGGCAGGAAGACCTTCG
This sequence comes from Pelophylax lessonae, assembly GCF_965119305.1. Classification (NCBI taxonomy): domain Eukaryota; kingdom Metazoa; phylum Chordata; class Amphibia; order Anura; family Ranidae; genus Pelophylax; species Pelophylax lessonae. The sequence goes on from NW_028119972.1 coordinate 68,652, forward strand.
CCAGCACCGAGTCCAGAATCATTCCCAGGTAGGGAAGACGAACCGACGGACTCAGTGTCGACTTTGGAAAATTTATCGTCCAACCAAACTCCTGCAGAGTTTGCATCGTGACAGACAGGTCCTTCTCCAGACCCTGGCTGGTCGCAGACCGAACCAGAATGTCGTCCAGATACCCCAGGACAGAAACGCCCTGGGCCCTCAATAATGCCAGAACCGGTGCAAGCACCTTGGTGAAGACCCGCAGAGCCGAGGCGAGACCAAAAGGCAACGCCACGAACTGGTAGTGATCCTCCGCAATGGCAAATCGAAGGTACCTCTGGTGACCCTCGAAAATGGGGATGTGAAGATACGCATCCTTCAAATCGATGGAGGCCATGAATTCCCCCGGAACCAGGGCAGCCACCACCGACCGCAGGGATTCCATGCGGAACTTGCGAACCCGCACAGAGCGGTTCAGAGCCTTCAAGTCCAGAATTGGACGAACCTTGCCCTCCTTCCTGGGCACGGTGAACAGATTGGAATAAAACCCCCGAAATCTGTCCCGATGAGGCACCGGAACCACCACTCCCTGAGCCCTCAGGTCCCGCACCGCCAGGTGCAGTGTAAGAGACGCTCAGTGCGCGTGCCCAGGCACACGGGAAGCAATGTGCGAATGCGCATGCGCCAATGCGCGAACACGCCAATGCGCCAATGCGCGAACGCGCCAATGCGCGGACGCGCGAACGTGCGTACGCAACGTGCGCACGCAATTGGCGCCAAACGGCCTATTTATACCAGGCGGTGACAGGAGCACATTGCTGAGTGGTCTTTCAGCTTGTGTTCCTGTTTACCTGTGCCCTGACCTGCTTGTGGATTTCCCGTTACACCGACCCGGCTTGCCTTTTGACTCTCCTTGGATTCCTGCCTGCCTTGTGACCTCAGCCTGTCTTTGACCCTGCCTTGCCTTATGCCTTTGTACCTTGCTGCCAGACTGTGTACCGACTTCGGCTTGTATCCTGACTCCGCTTCTGCCTCACGTTCCTGTACCCGTGCTGTCCGGCTGTTGACAACCCCTTGGCTTGTGTTCCGATTACGCTCCTGCCTTCTCATCCAGCATCACCGAGTTCCAGTTTCAGGTGTTCATCCGGTGATCCACAGCCATCAGTCTTCTGCCAAGACATCACCTGCTATACCGGCCCTCGTGCCACTCTGTGTCTTACACCGCCTGTCATCTCTATCAGGGGTGTTGGACAGGAGGTGCAAGAGAAGCCCCCTCTACAGCTTGGTCTCCACCAGGTACGTGATAGTACCACTCAGCCAGATGTCGGAGACCGAGAGAGGGGCTTCACCTCTAGAGGCAGTATGCCATCAACTTGCTTCGCTTACCCAAGCAGTCAAATCCTTGCAAGAGGGTTACTTCCAATTAGAGGGTCGCATCCAATCCATGGCTTCAACCCCGGCAACCCCGGCACCTGGGACCTCCATGCCCGAACGGGCTCTATCCACACCTTCAGTGGTTTTGCCACCACCGGAACCTCGGGTACCTGCTCCAGAACGATTTTCGGGTGACCGACACAAATTTCGGGCTTTCAGGAATTCTTGTGAGCTATACTTTGCCCTGCAGCCACGGACTTTCTCACTTGAATCCACCAAGGTGGGGTTCGTAATCTCTCTACTTCTCGGAGAGCCGCAATCCTGGGCCCACCGTCTCCTGGAACAAAATGATATAGCCTTGAACACCATCTCATCATTTTTCGAAGCGATGGCGCAGCTTTATGACGACCCCCAGCGATCTGTTACAGCCGAAGCAACCCTACATACATTACAACAAGGCCGCCGCCCTGCTGAGGACTATGTCGCCGAATTCCGCAGATGGGCTTCCGATACAGGCTGGAATGATGCAGCCTTACGGCATCAATTCCGTCTCGGCCTATCAGAGGGCCTTAAGGATGAACTTGCCAGAGTGGGTACGCCTGATTCTCTTGATGACCTTATTAGTCTTACTATCCAGCTTGACCGCAGGCTCAGGGAGCGGAGAGTGGAAAGAGCTGGAAGTTCCAGACCTACCTGGATGTTGCCTCAAGTGCCGTCACCTCCGGCTTTTCGTCCACCTGTCGCTTTCCCCACAACCTCCAGTGTGGAGCCCATGCAACTCGGACTTTTACGTTCTCCACTAACCACTGAGGAGAGATTGCGAAGACGCCGAAACAACTTATGCCTCTATTGTGGGGAAGCCGGACATTACCTTCAGACCTGCCTGGTGCGGCCTAGTAAGTCTCAGTTTGCTTTTCCTTCTTACCTTGCAAACAGTTCTGGGAAGGATCTGTCCACTCACATTACTCTACCTCTCTCACTACAGATTCTCGGAAAGACCATCCAAGTCCCAGTCATTATTGACTCCGGCGCTTGCAGCTGCTTCATGGACAGTGACTTTGCTCAGCGTCATCAGATCCCTCTGCAAGCGAAAACCCGTCAGTTATCTATCCATCTAGCTGACGGATCCCATCTCAAGTCCGGGCCTATAACCCAAGAAACCTGCCCATTACTGGCTATCTCTAATAAAGGCCACCGAGAATACTTGTGCTTGGATATTATCCCATCTCCTCTGTTCCCTATCATTCTCGGTATCCCATGGCTACAAGCACACAATCCTCAGATAAACTGGAAGTCAGGAGAAGTGGCATTTCCATCCACCTATTGTCAACAAAACTGCTTCCAGCCCAGTCCAGGGAAACCTGCATCACTTTTGGGCCTGCAACCTGATCCCTCTGCATCCCAACTTGTGCCTGCAGCTTACCATGAGTTCTTGGAAGTCTTTGATAAACAGAAAGCAGACATCCTACCACCTCACCGGTCGTATGACTGCCCAATTGAACTTTTACCAGGTGCTGAGATACCGTTTGGGCGTATCTTCCCCCTCTCTGAACTAGAACTTGAGGCATTACGCCTTTACATCGACGAAAACCTGAAAAAAGGCTTCATCCGGCCCTCTACGTCCCCCGCAGGGGCTGGTATTTTCTTCGTTGAAAAGAAGGATCATTCTCTACGCCCCTGTGTTGATTATCGGGAGTTGAACAAGGTTACTGTCAAAAACAGATACCCCCTGCCCTTAGTTCCTGAACTTTTCCAACGTTTCAGGGCAGCCACGGTATTCACAAAACTTGACCTACGTGGAGCATACAACCTAGTACGGATCCGTGAGGGCGACGAGTGGAAGACCGCCTTTCGCACAAGATTCGGCTACTTCGAGTACCTTGTCATGCCCTTTGGATTGTGCAATGCTCCAGCTACTTTTCAGCATTTCGTGAACAATATTTTCAGAGACTTCCTTGATTTGTTTATGATTGTCTACCTTGACGATATTCTTATCTTTTCAGGTTCCATTGAAATGCACCGTGAACATGTCAAGAAGGTTCTCGGCCGCCTAAGAGACCATGGATTATACGCAAAGGCTGAGAAATGCGAGTTCGAAAAGGAATCAATCCAATTCTTGGGACTCGTCATTTCCACTTCTGGGATCTCCATGGACCCCCAAAAGGTCAAATCGATCCTCGAATGGCCCACTCCCACAGACAGGAAGAGCACACAAAGGTTCATTGGCTTCGCTAATTTTTACCGCAAGTTTATCAAGAACTTCTCCGCCATTATGCTTCCAGTCACCCAGCTAACAAGGCAAGGCACCCGTTTCCAATGGACACCGGCAGCACAAGCTGCGTTTGACCAGTTGAAGATTCTATTCACTACTGCACCTATCTTACGACACCCAAATCCCGCTCTGCCCTATGTTCTCGAGGTGGATGCTTCAGAAAATGCCATAGGTGCCATCCTGTCACAGCGTTCAGGTACGAAATCTCTTCTTCATCCTGTTGCCTTCTTTTCCAGGAAACTCAGCCCAGCAGAAAGGAACTACGATGTTGGAGACCGGGAATTACTGGCCATCAAGGCGGCCTTGGAGGAATGGCGCTACCTATTAGAAGGAGCATCTCACCCTATCCTGATCTTTACTGACCACAAAAATCTGGAGTACCTCCGAACAGCTAAGAGACTGAAACCACGTCAAGCCAGGTGGGCACTGTTCTTTTCTCGTTTTACCTTCCATATCACCTACAGGCCAGGCTCCAAGAATGGCAAACCTGATGCACTTTCCCGCATGTACCCAGAGGACGAAGAGTGTCACCCAGTAGACACAATCCTGCCATCCCAAAGTTTTCTACTTTTGCAAGCGGATCTGTTAACGCAGCTGAAGCAGGCGTCCACAAGGGATGTTTTACCATCAGGTATGTGCCTTCAGGAAGAAGAAGGTCTGTTTTTCTATAACCAAAAAGTGTTTGTACCTCCAGGTCTACGTGCCAAGATCCTCGGCCTGTGCCATGATCACCCCTTGGCAGGGCACTTTGGGATATCTAAAACGGTTGACCTGGTACAACGGTCCTTTTGGTGGCCTGGTCTGAAGTCCGACTGCCGTAATTATGTTAGCACCTGTACAATCTGCATCCGGAACAAGAATGACAAGGCCAAAGCCTGGGGTTTGCTAAGACCTTTGCCCATTCCCAAGAGGCCTTGGGAAATGATAAACATGGACTTTATCGTTGAGCTCCCTCCTTCTGAAGGATTCACGACCATCTTTGTGGTGGTCGACAGACTAACAAAGATGGCCCACTTTATCCCTATGTTGGGAACTCCCTCAGCAATGGAAACTGCCCAAACCTTCATCAAGGAAGTGGTTCGGCTCCACGGGGTTCCTAGTAATATCACTTCAGACCGAGGGGTGCAATTTACTTCGAGGTTCTGGAGAGGCCTTTGCAAAACATTAAAAATTGACACATACTTTTCCTCAGCTTATCACCCGCAAACAAACGGGCAAACGGAGCGTACAAACCAGACCCTGGAGCAGTACCTCCGGTGTTTTTCATCTTTCTCACAAGACGACTGGGCATCACTTTTACCCCTAGCAGAGTTTGCATATAATAACGCAGTGCATTCAGCCACGGGTCAAGCCCCGTTTTTTGCAAACTATGGGTACTTCCCGGCCTTTATGCCTGACGTAATACCTGATTCCTTGGTTCCCGCAGTCCAGGAAAAAGCTACATTTTTGCAAACCAACAACAAATTATTGCAAGATGCCATTGTCAGAGCACAGCAAGACAACAAAAAATTTTTTGATAGGAAGAGGAGGGGAGATCTAAACCTCAGACCGGGAGACAAGGTTTGGTTATCCTCTATCAATCTAAAACTGTCATGTCCGTCTAAGAAACTGGGGCCTAGATATATCGGTCCATTCTCTATTAAGAGACAAATCAATCCTGCTGCCTATGAACTTTCACTCCCGGAAACATACAGAATTCATCCTGTTTTCCATGTGTCCCTACTGAAGCCTACCAGACCCAATCCATTTCCTGACCGAGAGTCGGATCCACCTCCGCCTGAAACTATTGATGGCAACGAGGAATACGAGGTTGAAGCAATATTAGACTGTAGGAAAAGAGGAGGTACTGTCCAGTACCTGATTAAATGGAAGGGCTATGGCCCGGAAGAAAATTCTTGGGAACCAGAAGCCAACCTCCATGCTACGGATCTAATTCAAACCTTTTTTCAGCTTCATCCTGAGAAGATGTTGCAGATGGGCATCCGGAGGCCGCCCATTGGGGGGGGGCAATGTAAGAGACGCTCAGTGCGCGTGCCCAGGCACACGGGAAGCAATGTGCGAATGCGCATGCGCCAATGCGCGAACACGCCAATGCGCGAACGCGCCAATGCGCGGACGCGCGAACGTGCGTACGCAACGTGCGCACGCAATTGGCGCCAAACGGCCTATTTATACCAGGCGGTGACAGGAGCACATTGCTGAGTGGTCTTTCAGCTTGTGTTCCTGTTTACCTGTGCCCTGACCTGCTTGTGGATTTCCCGTTACACCGACCCGGCTTGCCTTTTGACTCTCCTTGGATTCCTGCCTGCCTTGTGACCTCAGCCTGTCTTTGACCCTGCCTTGCCTTATGCCTTTGTACCTTGCTGCCAGACTGTGTACCGACTTCGGCTTGTATCCTGACTCCGCTTCTGCCTCACGTTCCTGTACCCGTGCTGTCCGGCTGTTGACAACCCCTTGGCTTGTGTTCCGATTACGCTCCTGCCTTCTCATCCAGCATCACCGAGTTCCAGTTTCAGGTGTTCATCCGGTGATCCACAGCCATCAGTCTTCTGCCAAGACATCACCTGCTATACCGGCCCTCGTGCCACTCTGTGTCTTACACCGCCTGTCATCTCTATCAGGGGTGTTGGACAGGAGGTGCAAGAGAAGCCCCCTCTACAGCTTGGTCTCCACCAGGTACGTGATATGCAGGTCCCGCAAACGCTCTGGAGACAGTTGAAGATTTGAGGGAAAAAATCTGCTCTCCGGCCGAGAGAGAAACTCGATCTTGTAACCAGATCGAACGATTTCCTGAACCCATCTGTCCCGCACACGGGCCAACCAGGGCTGAAGAAAACCGAGCAAGCGTCCCCCCACCCCAAAACTGGGTGAGGGCGCCCCTTCAGGCCGAACTGTTATGGGCTGCAGATCCGGATTGCCCGGACTTCTGTTTACCAGACCAGGGCTTCTTCTGAGAGCCTTGACCTTTGAACGGCTTGCCCTTGTAGTGCGGCCGAAAGGCACGAAAGGACCCCTGAGGGGGCCGAAAATTAGCATGCTTCTTCCCAGAAGCCCCCTTAGCCTTGGGGAAATGGGGCAAGAGAGTGCTCTTACCCCCGGTGATCCCCTTAATCAACACATCCAGGGACTCCCCAAAAAGGCGAGACCCATCATAAGGTAGATTGGCTAAGGTCTTACGTGAAGATTGGTCCACCGACCAACATTTTAACCAAACCAGGCGGCGAGACAACACCGCCACGCTGTGCACACGTGCAGCCAACGGAACCAGGTCCAGGTCCGCATCACACAGATACATGACACCCTGGTGGATTTGATCCACCATATCCAGGGTCGCCGGCGAGGCCGAGTCGGCCACTAGGACGCGCCTAAGCATCTGCGTCCAACTTGCGATCGCCTGGGCCGCCATGAGAGAAGCAAACAGAGCCTTAAGCATAGAACCCGTAACAGAATAAGTATGACGGGCAAGAGACTCCAGTCTCCTATCCGTGGCATCACGGAACACAGGGGAATCCTCTGCAGGAATCGCAGTGGCTTTGTTCAAAACCGCAATTGCGTGATCCACTGGGGGAGGCACACACCACCTTTCATCAGTGGAAGGCGAAAAAGGATAACGCAGCTTGAATCTACTTGGTACCGCAAAAGGTTTGCGCAGATTGCGCCATTGTTCCTTAACAGCGCGCTGAAAATCATCATTGCAGGGAAAAACCTGCGGCGTCCTGCGTTTTCTCTGCGTCCCATAAGCCGCCAAGGCAGCGGGGGACACACTTCGTCCTGCAAACGCAGCGTTTGCTTTATGGAAGCAATCAACTCATCCATGATTGCAAGCTCTTCAGGCGAGCCAGGGGGAGAATTATCAACCCCCTCAACTTCAGCCTCCACCTCAGACCCCACTAGATCAAGAGAGGAGCGGGACCTCGATAAGGAGGCCCCCGCCATAACAGCCCCATCACCTTCACCCTCAGAATCAGAGGAAAGAGCAACTCTGGGCCTTTTAGTAGATTGAGCAGCCACCAGCATCTGCACCTGAGCAGCAAGGCCAGCCACAATAGTGGCTAAATCCCCCCCTGGGGGGGAAACAGCGGTCCCCTGGCTTTCCACCAATGCTGTAGGAAATTTGCCCTCCTGAGAATCCATTGCCCCTGTAATGCCAGACAACAAAGGGTTAACTGCCCCTTTTAAGCAAGCGCGGCAAGCGCAGCCCACCGCACCACACTCAAGCACAATAAGACCCCCACAGGGAATATGCAAACTGAACACAGGCAATGGATAGCAAGAACAGAAGGATAAAACCTGAGGAGACCCTCGCCGCTGCTGCTGCCTCGATCGGTGTTCCTGGAAAGAGGAAGTGATGCTGCCAGGGCGCTCTATGTAAGCCTATGGAGGCTACAAGAAAATGGCCGCCATGCATGTAAAACATGCAGCCGGAGCGAGTGTAGGCAAAATGGCGTCGTTTGGCGCCGAAACCGCCGCTCCACAGTGCATTAAAACACACATTACATTCCAATATCAGAATACATGTCAGATCGCCGCAGCGATCACTGTATATGCCCAAACATGCCAAAAAAAAACATGCCCCACAGCACACAGCTTCTCACACTGACTAGTCTGACACACACAGTGTCATACAGCTCCCCCCCCCCTTGCAGCCCACAGCATGCAGCCGAGAGATAGGGAGACAAGCAGTGTGAATAGAGGCAGGTTACACAGTCCCAGACTGACACCCCCCCAGACAGACAGGTCCCCACATAAATACACTTACCTCACATGGCGTGGGGGACCCGCACAGGCGAACAAGCCGCTGCACATGAGGCAGGGAGAGTTGCATTCAAGACGCACACAATGGGGGTTAAGAAACCGCACAGCGTCCAGTGAGGTAGCCACCTCACCAATCATCCCTGCACCGAACAGGGATGGGTCGTTCACTGTGCCAGGAGCGTTACCTGGCTGAACGCTCGATGGCAGACTGGGAAGCCACTGACCCACGACCTGCGACCAGGGGGATCAGCCCGAGACCCAGTCCGCATGATCCTCTTCATCAGAAGAACTAACGCTGACAAAAATAACAGCTAAGTAAAGGTAGAGAGAAAACTCAAACAAAATTTCAAAAAGAAGAAAGAGTCTGGGGCAGAAAACCCCAGCACAGAGAGAGCCAGCCACTCCTGACAAGCTAGACATTAAAACTGAGATATGGTTGCAGGAAGTAGGAGGGTATTGACTGAGGGGACCACCCCTTGAGGGTGGGATATGTTAAAAGCTTTATTGTTAACATATTCTGTTGCCTAGCTACTCCTTCGGAGCAAAGTCTAATACCCCATATGTGACGAATATGAAGAGGCGGCGACTGTCGGAGGACGTAAGAGAAAAGGGGATTTTTACATTTTTTTTGTATTGGGAATGTTTTATAGCAGAATGTAAAAAATATAGTTTTCTTTTTTTTTTTTCAGAATTGTCACTCTTTTTTTGTTTATAGCGCAAAAAATTTAAATTACAGAGGTGATCAAATACCACCAAAAGAAAACTATTTGTGGGGGAAAAAAAGCACATCAATGTTATTTGGGTACATCGTCACACAAAAGTATAACAGCCCGGAGTTTGAATTTTTATAATCTTTATGACTGCAGAAGTATAAGGGGTAAAGCCAGAACTGAACATTCAGTTTAACCACTTGCCGACTGCCTAACGACTATTTACGTCGGCATTCAGCCCCTCACAGGCAAAGTGACGTAGGGGTATGTCACTAGCCTGTGAGGCTCTAGGGAGCAAGCGTGCGCCGCCGGAGGCGCGTTCCCGCTCGCTCACGGACCCCCCCACGCGTGTAAGCGGCGGACCCGATGTCCGCCGGTCACTCGCGATCGTCGGTTACACCGGGAGAAAGGCAGGTGGCTAATGTAAACAAAGCCGCCTGTCATTCTCCCCTGTGTAACAGCAGAGATCATACAGTCCTGCTATGTAGGACCGTAGATCTCTGCTGTTACATGAAAAGCCACATCCAATCACAGTTAGAATCACGCCCCTAGGGACACACTTAACCCCCCCTTCTCCAATAGAGTTAACCCCTTCCCTGCCAGTGTCATTTTTACAGTAACAGTGCATATGTATAGCACTGATTACTGTAGTAATGTCACGGGTACCCCCAAAAGTGTCAAAAATGTCAGTCAAGGGTCCGATCTGTCCGCCGCAATGTCGCAGTCGTGCAAAAAAAAAAAAAAAAAAACGACAAAAATCTTTCCCTTAGTTAGTAAACGCAATAACTTTTGCGCAAACCAATCAAAATACGCTTTTTGCAAATTTTTTTTTACCAAACATATGTAGCAGAAAACAAATTGGCCAAAAATGTTAAAAATTTTTGATTTTTACATTTTTTTGGGGGGGAGGGGAAATTTCATATAAAAAAATGTGAAAAATATTGTTATTTTTGCAAAATTGTCGCTCTTTTTTTGTTTATAGCGCATGATCAAAAAAAAAAAAAATCGCACAAGTGATCAAAAACCAAAGAAAGAAAGCTCTGTTTGTGGGGAAAAAAAGAAAGGATGTAAATCTAATTTCGGTACAGCGTCGTACGACCGCGCAATTGTCCGTTAAAGTCACGCAGTGCCGAATCGCAAAATAGGCCCTGGTCAGGAAGGGGGTAAAATCTTCTGGGGCTTAAGTGGTTAAGGCCCCTTTCACACCATCAAGTCTGCCTGTCAGTTTTTCAGGCAGACCCAATCAGACCACCCATTGTTCTCTATGGGGCAGCGGATGTCAGTGGACATGTGTCTGGTGACACCCGCCAGGCATCTGATCCGATAAAGCTCCCTAAAAATAGACATATGGCGATACATTAGCCATCCGTCCAGCAGATTGGATGACAATCAGATGGAAATGGACATGCAGTCCATTTCCATCTGACAGCCCCATAGAGGAGAGCGAGCTTTGTCCGTTTACGCCAAAAACAAAAAAAGGATGGTGCAAACGCCTAGTGTATTACCTTTAACACCATAAAAGATTTATTGGAAATGCCAAAAACATACCTATAAACATGAGAAGATAAAAAGCATATCAGTCACAACTCCAGCATTGGGGAAATGAGATCACTGCAGTTGGAAAGCTGACGCGTTTCGGGAGACATGCTCCCTTTCTTAGAGCCCATGTGTCTGTGTACACTCTGCATAGTGGAGTGGACATGGACCTGTCATCCGCCCGCTCAGAAGGGATCAGTGGAGATATCTCCCGCTGGGCAGGTGGATTCCGCTTGGACAGATCTGCTCCATCTGAAAGGGGCCTTAACCAGCTAAATATGTTTGAGGTGCATTAAAACAAAAGATGTGGAAGGGCTTACCCTTTGTTTTCTTTACAAAGAAGCCACAGCCTGAGAAGAAAGGCTGGTCCTCTGCCAGCATGCTGGGAAGAAGAAGGAGCCTTGCTCTCTGTGTGGAAGCGGTGCTCTCTCTGAAAAGGTCTAGCTTACCCACTACTTAACTAGAGCTCTCCCTATGGATTGGAGAGCTCCAACTCTGGCTCAGCAGGGAGTGTGTGGGATCTCTGCAGAAAGTCCACTGCTTTCACACAGACAGCAAGGGTCCTTCTCTACAGCATGCTGGTATGGGGCAGGATTGCCATATAGACTGTGACGGCTTTATAAATAAAATTAACTGTAAGCGGCCCCTCCCCTTCCATTGCAAGCTTAAAATGCTTGTCATGTCTAGGGGGTAGAGGAGTTTAATTAGCCTTTACACACTGGGATGTAAAAAATAAATGTAGCTTCTACAAAATGCCATGCAAAATGAAGGCCTTTTTTATTTTCAATCTTTATTTATTTATTAATTACATCCAGAAATAAAACAAAAAAAAAATGAACATTCATAGGGAAAAAAAAAAAAATGGTGCAACATTTGTCGTGAACCACAAATATTCAAACAGCTTCACAGTTAAACTATTATCCAGTATGCTGAAGAAAATAAAGCTCCAAGTTGCTTTAATGAAAAGGTCATGACCAGGTGGGGACAGCCCAACCCCGACCCCGCCGCTTAACTGTAAATGTGGCAGCGGGGCCTGTGGCCCCCGACCAAGATGACCGGCCAATAAATGTGCCCACAAAGTCGCCATGAAGGGGCTGCCCCATTGAGGTGCGGGTCAAACCGCGTCAGGTATTGGAAGCATACGTATTGATAAACCACCCTCAAATGAAGGCCTTTTTTAAGCTTCTTGATAGTGATAACCAGGTTCACTCCCCTGACCATTATATATTTGTTATAATGGAATATTTTCTGCTATTCTCAGAGGTCAGTAAGTCACCTTGCCACCACTGGAGTTCTTAGATGCCGCTATTGTGAAAGATCCAGCAATGATGTGCTGTTAAAAAACAAAGAATAATTAAGTGTTATAATGATGTAGCACCTTCCTAGGTAGGTGCTAGGAAAACACATTTGTGGCTCTGTTCTGCTTCTCAGGAGAGCCAGATCTGTTAGTTTAGGTGCGCTAATCAATCAAATTGTGTAAAAGTTCAAATGAAATCACATGAATGATATCAAACATGAAAGAAGGGTCTGGAATAAAACCGACCAAATGTGCTTAAGGGTCATACAAAACAGTGAATAAAATAAAAAACTGCTGGTACAAATAACATTGATACACAAATATTGCCGTGAATTCACCAGTGAATATCAAAAAATTTGGGTGACAACACAAATGAAATCATGACAGAAACAGTCCCAAATAATATACAAAATGAAATCCAATTGACAATGTCCGTGATGAGACCGCTGAGTTAAGATGAGGAAGCCAAGTGAATAGTGTTCAGTATCCCACCACCAGCATAGCTTCTTAACAGAAAGATGAATAATAAGGGCATGTAAATGAGAAGATCCACTCTAGAGAACACACACCAAAAGCAAGCAAAAGGGATATCCACTAATGCCTCCCGGGTGAGGTGGGAGGAGGTAAGCCTCTTACCAGATTTAAATATGTGTAGGGCTGTAATCAAACGAACACTCCTCTCCTTACTAGAATGTGACAATGAATGGATCCCTGATGGGTAATCGCTGCTCTTGTCCTCAATAAAAATGGGGAAAGAAGAGGGACCGCCAATAGTGCATTATCATAGATACCATTTATTGAAGAGTAAAATTGCACTTACATGCATGAAGACAATACACGCTTTCGGTCACCCTTGCGGGATTACAGATGACAGCAGTCGCCTGCAGTGCGGACCGCTGTATTACGCTGTGAGTGATGACGCGGCGCCTCCTCTCTCTAGAGGCACATGGAGATGAGTGACGCTTGCAAGAACCCTGTGACAGGTATCCAGCCATATAAATAGTTAAGTAAGGAAGGGCACTCTCATTTAAACACTAAGTACTAAGACACAAAATTCATATAAATCCCAAAAATGTGTCCTATTTCTCTCAAAGTGGCCCTCTTACAATACCAAAGCTTTAAAAACGAAAAACAAACACAAGGGCGCACTGGCCTAGTGCATTATCCTCTACAAAGATTTGTTCAAATAAAAGGTATAAAAATACTCACAAATGAGTTCTTGGTAAAAGCACATCAAATAGATACGTTGTCATCCGCATCAAGATCAAAGGCCAAACCCCTGAAGCTGGAAAGGCTTACGCGTTTCGAGGCTTAGCCTCTTCCTCAGAGCCTTCACGTTCCAGTAGTTTTAAAAATTGCTTTTATTTTGTTTTCATTTATTTTATTCTGCAACTTTCATTAACATAACTCCCATTGATCCTGTCATGAAGGCGCTTATTTGGACCTGTTATAGGGTGATAACATCCCTGTATACTGCAATATCAGTGTCACATGCTCCCCTGGTAGAGACTACAAGTGGTGGTGCCCACACACTTTGTGCAGGTATGGTCCACTGTTGCCAGTAGGGATGATCGAAGGGTTTGAGTCGACCATCAGTTCGACCCGAACATTGGCTGTTCGAAATTCGGCCGAATTTCAAACTTTTTGCCGGAAAAGTTCGGAATTCGGCGACCAGAATGGCCCAAAATGCCTGGGTCAGGAAATGGGCTTAAAAAGCCTGTGATTGGCCCAGAAACATTAGGAAAAGCTGATTGGAGTGACTAGGGGGTCCAGAGGCCAATCATTAGTGAATACGCCCCCCAGTATATAACCTAGCCCCGCCAAATCTCTAGCACAGTAATACAGGGGCTGTGGAATAGAGTGCAAGCATTAGTGTTACTCCTGCTGTTCTTTTAGTGTGAGGAAAGGGATATGCAGTGTAGTTAGTGTTCTGTATAACATTATAGTTAGATTTAATAATGTTGTTTCTGTACGGACAGTAAAAGTGTTAGGGTGACCGTAGTGACCAGACCCTGCCATACCAAGGTGACCCTAATGAAGTTTAGCTGACTTAGCCTGCCATACCAAGGTGACCGTAATGAAGTTTAGCTGACTTAGCCTGCTGCCATACCAGGGTGACCGAACTCAGGGTGACCGTAATGTAGTTTAGAGTGAACTGACTCTACTATGCCAGGGTGACCAAACTCTTCCATGCCAAGGTGACCGTAATGTAGTTTAGGGTACATTGACTCTGCTATGCCAAGGTGACCGTAATGTAGATATATATATGGAATCAAAAGACACCATTTTGAAGCCCTAAAACCCAATAAATGCCCCTAAAAAGTGCCTAGGGTTCTGGGTCATGCAGCTTGTTTAAATTACACTTTCATTAGGATTTAGGTTTTCCCTGCCCACAGCTTGCTTAACCACGTGCCGACCGCCCGCCTCATATATACTGCGGCAGGCAGGCTCAGCTGCGCGAATCGCCGTACCTGTACAGCAGTTTGTGGGAGAACTCCTGGGGGAAGAGCGCGTGTCCCCGCCTCCTTGCATCGGCCCCCACTACGCAGCAGGGATGCCAATCCACGAGGCCGGCGGCTGCGATTGCTGCTGTGCACCCGCGATCGCTCCCCGCTGAGAGAGAACACTGGTCAGCTGTTGTAAACACAGCAGACCGTTCTTCTCTCTGAAATGATCACAGAGCGCCTGTGATCCTCCTATATAGGATCACAGGTCTCTGAGTTCATTTCACAAGTCCTTCCCCCATACAGTTAGAAAACACTCACCTAGGCTCACACTTAACCCTTTGATCGCCCCTGGGTTAGCCCCTTCCCTGCTAGTGTCATTAGTACAGTAACAGTGCATATTTTTAGCACTGATTACTGTAGTAATGTCACTGGTCCCCCCAAAAGTGTCAAAAATGTGAGTTAGGGGTCCGATCTGTCCGCCGCAATGTGGCAGTCCCGCTAAAAATCGCAGCCATTACTAGTAAAAAAAAAAGAATGACATAAATCTTTCCCCTAGTTTGTAGACTCGATAACTTTTGCGCAAACTAATCAAAATGCACTTATTGGGATTTTTTTTACCAAAAATATGTAACAGAATACAAATTGGCCTAAAATGATGAAAAAAATTGATTTTTACATTTTGGGGGGGGGGGGGGGATGTTATATAGCAGAAAATGAAAAACTGAATTTTTGTAAAATCTTACCTGTAAAATTCCTTTCTCTGAGTCCTCCGACAGTCGCCGCCTCTTCATATTCGTCACTATTGGGGTTATTGACCTTTGCTCCGTAGGAGTAGCTAGGCAAAAGAATATGTTAATATCAAAGCTCTTAGCATATCCCCCCCCCCTAGGGGGTGGTCCCCTCAGTCAATACCATCCTGCTTCCTGCATTCCTACCTCAGTTTCAGTAGCATAGCAGTAGAGTACATAAACAAACCCCAAAAGAGGGGCGGGGGCGGCGACTGTCGGAGGACTCAGAGAAAGGAATTTTACAGGTAAGATTTTACAAAAATTCAGTTTTCTCTTACGTCCTCCGACAGTCGCCGCCTCTTCATATTCGTCACTATTGGGGACGTCCCAAAGCAGTGTAGACCTGAGGGGTGGGAAAAAAACGCAGCCGCGCCTAAGGCAACGCAGTACCCACATCAGAAAAAAAGGAACCTTACCAAAGGAAGGAAACCAACTGGGCAACAGGAAAAAAACTTGCTCAACAGGAGCAACAACCCAGGAAGAACAAGTAACCTAGGGATAAAAACATCCCAACAGCCAAGGACCCAAAAATAAGGGACCCTAAGGCACTGCCGCACTAAGAACCTTGCGGCCAAAGGAAGCATCTGCCGATGCCTGAACATCCACTTTGTAGAATTTTGAGAAGGTGTGAACGGACGACCAAGTCGCCGCCTTACACACCTGGGCCACAGAAGCTCGATGATGACAGGCCCAAGACCTACTCAGAGATCTGGTAGAGTGCGCCTTCACAGGCATGGGGGGAACTTTCCCCTTCAAAGCATAGGCCTGTTCAATGGTCTGTCTGATCCATTTGGCGATGGTAGAAGCCGACGCCGCCATGCCCTTCCGAGGTCCCTCTGGAAGGACAAATAGAAAATCCGTTTTGCGAAAAGACTCAGTCGACGACAGATAAACCCTGATCGCCCGAACAACATCCAAGGAGTGCAAAGCCACCTCCTTTGGATGTTTAGGCTTCGCGCAAAGCGAAGGCAAGACAATGTCCTCATTAAGGTGAAATTCCGAAATCCTTTTTGGAAGAAAAGACGGGTTAGAACCACCAAATACGGAGATCTGCAAGACAAAGCTGCCAGCTCCGACACTCTGCGAGCCGAAGTGATCGCCACCAAAAAAGCGACCTTCTTGGACAACATAGACAACGAGATCTCCCTGATCCTTTCAAAAGGAGCATGTTGCAACACGGACAGAACAAGGTTCAAGTCCCATGGAGGCAAAGGCTCCCTCCTAGGAGGGACCAGATGTCGCACCCCTTGAACAAAAGTGCTAACCAAGGAATTAGACACCACAGGGCGTTGAAAGAGAACGGCCAGCGCAGAAATCTGACCCTTAATCGTGGCCAACGCAAAACGCTGGTCCACGCCCGTTTGAAGGAAAGCCAACACTCTTGATACCGAATACAAGCGAGAGGAATACCCCCTGGACTCACACCAGGCAAAATAGGCCTTCCAAGTACGGTAGTAAACCTTCCCCGAAAGAGGTCTTTCTAGCCTTGATCAAAGTGTGAATGACCTCAGGGGAGAGACCCCTATCCTTCAGGACCTCGCTTTCAACAGCCAGGCCGTCAAAGCCAGCGACTGTAAAGCAGGATGGAATATCGGCCCTTGAGACAGGAGATCTTCTCGAAGAGGCAGACGCCACGGAGCGTCGATCGCCAGATTCACGAGATCTGCGTACCAAGACCGGCGAGGCCTGTCTGGCGCCACCAGAATCACTGTGTGCGGTTCCGAGGCTAACCTGCGAAGGAACCTGGACAGCAGCTGAATCGGCGGAAAGGCATACCTCAGACGATACTGATGCCAGGGAGCCACTAACGCGTCTGACGCGTCTGCTCGAGGATCGCGCATCCTTGCCACGAACCTTTCCAACTTGTAGTTTAGACGAGACGCGAACAGGTCCACATCTGGTGAACCCCACTTCGCGCACAACATCTGGAAGACATCCGGGTGAAGGGACCATTCCCCCTGGTCCAGGGTCTGGCGACTCAGATAATCTGCCTGCCAGTTCTCCACCCCCGGAATGTGAACTGCCGTTATCGCCGGGACGTGTGTCTCGGCCCAAGACAGAATGTCGGCCACTTCCCGAGCCGCGCGGGCACTCCTGGTGCCCCCTTGGTGGTTGATGTAGGCCACCGCAGTGGCATTGTCTGTCTGCACCCGAACCGGACGGCCCTGCAGTCTGTCCGTCCAACGCCGAAGGCAGAGATTTATCGCTCGCAATTCCAGAATGTTGATCGGAAGGGAGGATTTCTCCTCCGACCAAGTTCCCTGGGCGGACAGAACGCCCAGAACACCACCCCAGCCCGACAGGCTGGCATCCGTGGTGATCACCGTCCACGAGAAAGGGCGAAAAGACTTGCCCCCCGACACCGCCGGGGACTGCAGCCACCACAGAAGATCCCTTCTGGTGCGATGGCTCAATGAAACCTGGAGATCCAGAGATTGCGGTCGCCCGTCCCACCTGGACAGAATCTCCGCTTGGAGACCCCGCGTGTGAAACTGGGCGAAGGGAATCGCCTCGAAAGCCGAGACCATCAACCCCAGACACCTCATACACGTCCGGAGGGACGAGCACTGACGGTCCCTGAGGGACCTGACTTCTTCCTGAAGCGTCCTGAGCTTGTCTTCCGGCAGGAAGACCTTTGCCTGAACAGAGTCCAGGATCATTCCCAGGTAGGGAAGACGAACCGACGGACACAGCATTGACTTCGGAAAATTTATCGTCCAACCAAACTCCTGTAGAGTCTGCATCGTGACGGACAGGTCGTTCACCAGACCCTGACTGGTCGCAGTCCGAACCAGAATGTCGTCCAGATACCCCAGGACAGAGATGCCCTGAGCTCTCAACAAAGCCAGAACCGGCGCAAGCACCTTGGTGAACACCCGCGGAGCCGAAGCGAGACCAAAGGGTAACGCCACGAACTGGTAGTGATCCTCCGCAATGGCGAATCGAAGGTACCTCTGGTGACCCTCGAAAATGGGGATATGAAGATACACATCCTTCAGATCGATGGACGCCATGAATTCCCCCGGAACCAGGGCAGCCACCACCGAGCGCAGGGATTCCATGCGGAACTTGCGAACCCGCACAAAGCGGTTCAGAGCTTTCAAGTCCAGAATTGGACGTACCTTGCCCTCCTTTCTGGGCACAGTGAACAGATTTGAATAAAACCCCCGGAACCTGTCCCGAAGAGGCACCGGAACCACCACGCCCTGGGCCCGCAAGTCCCGCACCGCCAGGTGCAGATCCTGCAAGCGCTCCGGAGACAGCTGAAGATTTGAGGGAAAAAATCTGCTCGCCGGCCGAGAGAGAAACTCGATCTTGTATCCAGATCGAACAATTTCCTGAACCCACCTGTCCCGAACGCGGGCCAGCCAGGGTTGAAGAAAACCGAGCAAACGTCCCCCCACCCCAGAACTGGGTGAGGGCGCCCCTTCGGGCCGCATTGTTATGGGCAGTGGACCCGGACTGGCCCGACTTCTGCTTACCTGCCCACGGCTTCTTCTGGGAGCCTTGGCCTTTGAAGGGCTTGCCCTTATAGTACGACCGAAAGGCACGAAAGGACCCCTGAGAGGGTCTAAATGAGGTAGTCTTCTTACCACGAACAACTTTAGACTTGCGAGTCTGGGGTAAGAGCGTGCTCTTACCCCCAGTAATTCCCTTTATCAGAGTATCCAAAGAATCGCCAAAAAGGCGAGATCCCGCATAGGGCAAATTAGCTAAAGTCTTGCGAGAAGCTTGGTCAACAGACCAACACTTTAGCCATATCAGACGGCGTGTCAACACCGCCACACTTTGGACGCACGCAGCCAAAGGGACTAAATCCAAGTCCGCATCACACAAATACATGACACCCTGATGAATTTGATCCACCATAGCCAAAGTTGTCGGCGGGGCAGAGTCAGCCACCAGGATGCGCCTGAGCACCTGCATCCAATCCGTGACAGCCTGGGCTGCCATAAGGGAAGCAAAAATAGGTTTCAGCATGGAACCAGTAACCGTACAAGTATGACAGGCAAGAGATTCTAATCTCCTGTCCGTGGGGTCCCGGAACACCGGGGTATCCTCCGCCGGAATCGCAGTAGACTTATTCAAAATAGCCACCGCGTGATCCACCTGAGGTGGTACACACCAACGCTCATCAGTAGCGGGCGTAAAGGGGTAACGCAGCTTGAACCTACTCGGCACAGCAAAAGGCTTCTTTAAATTGCGCCATTGCTCATCAACAGCGTGCTGAAATTCCGCAGAGCAAGGAAAAAACCTGCGATGTTTTGCGTTTCCTCTGCGTCCCATAAGAGGACAGCAAAGCAGGAGGACATGGTTCCTCCACCAAATGCAGCATGTGCTTGATAGAAGCAACCAACTCATCCATGAGTGCAAGCTCTTCAGACGAGCCAGGGGGGGAATTATCAACCCTTTCTACCTCAGCCTCCCCCTCAGACCCCACAAGGTCTAGAGATGAACGGGACCCTGAGAAGGGTCCACCAGCCATAGCAGCCCCATCGCCCTCTGAATCAGAGGAAATTGACACTCTGGGCCGTTTTGTGGATCGATCAGCCACAAGCATCTGCACCTGAGCAGCTAGGTTTGCCACAATAGCAGCCAAATTAGCCCCCTCGGGGGAAGCAGCAGGCCCTTGGCCCCCCCACCAGGGTGGGAGGAAACTTGCTTTCCTGAGAATCCATGCCCCAGTGTTTTAGGAAAAAAAGGAGTACTGCCCCTTTAAGATCGCGGCAAGCGTAGCCCACCGCACCCACCGAACACACTGACCCCCACAGGGAGAAGAATACTAGGCAAGGAATACAGGAATATGGAAAGGTAAAACCTGGAGAGATCACACAGGCTGCTGCACCGATCGCTGTCCCAGAGCAAAAGGAAGTGATGCAAGACTGACCGCCCCTATAAAGCCTATGTAAGGCTACACAAACATGGCCGCCGGCAGGGGATTTCACAGGTAGATAGAGAACAGCGCTGACATGTGGCCTGAGCGATCGCCGTGCTTACCACACAGGACCGGCCACCTAAGCTTGCTGCAAAAAAATGGCGGACCGCAGCAGCGGTCGCCGCACAGTATGCCCAAAACATGTCTCACAAGCATGTCCCACACAGCATACCGCATGTCTCACAGATAACACAGCCTGTCACACAGAGCAGAGCAGGAGAGCCCCCCCCCCTCCCTTGCAGCCCACAGAAAGGCAGCTATACCTGACAGGGAGCTCAACATATTACACAGACATGCAGGGTCCCACAGTCCCAGACTGACACCCAAAATAGACAGGTCCCCACACAGAATACGCTTACCATCCGGATGACGTGGGGAGCCCGCACAAGCGATCAAACCGCTGCACTAAGGACAGGGAGAGTAGCAGCCAGGATGCAGTGGAACTGCGGTGCGAAACCGCAAATGGCGTCCGGTTAGGTAGCCACCTCACCGCAGCATCCCTGCAGCAAACAGGGATGGGTCGTTCAATATGCCAGGGAAACCTGAGCTGAACGCTCGATGGCAGGCTGGGAAGCCACTGGCCCTGAGAACCCTGAGGATCCTGGAAAGCCAGCCCGAGACCCAGCACCGCACGATCATCTTCATCCGAAGAACTAACTAATGCTGAAAAATAACAGCTAAGTAAAAGAAAGAGAGAAATACTTGAAATAAAATCAAAAAAAAGGATAGAAGGCTGAGACTGAAAAGCCCCAGCACAGGAACCCAGCTAACTCCTAAGCTAGGCAAATTGAAACTGAGGTAGGAATGCAGGAAGCAGGAGGGTATTGACTGAGGGGACCACCCCCTAGGGGTGGGATATGCTAAAAGCTTTGATATTAACATATTCTGTTGCCTAGCTACTCCTACGGAGCAAAGGTCAATAACCCCAATAGTGACGAATATGAAGAGGCAGCGACTGTCGGAGGACGTAAGAGAAAATTGTTTTTTTTTTCCCAGAATTATCGCTCTTTTTTTGTTTATAGCGCAAAAAAAAAAAATCGCACAGGTGATCAAATACCACCAAAAGAAATCTCTATTTGTGGGAAAAATAGGACATTGATTTTATTAAGGTACACGACTGCGCAATTGTCCGGTAAAATAACGCAGTGGTGAATTACAGAAAATGGCCTGGTCATTAAGGGGGAAATCCTTTCCGATCCAAAAGTGGTTAAAGCCTTACCAATGCATAATAAAAGCCTGCTATACAGTCTGCTGTGCTTTCTGGCAGAGGTGTATGAACCCCAACTGTTAAAAAACATTTAGGAGAAGTAATGAGAACATTTGATACTTGATAGTTACTTTCTATATATCTCTATATTGAAACTACCAACATCCAGGCGATAGTTACTTTCTATATATCTCTATATTGAAACTACCAACATCCAGGCGCTAAGAGGATGTAATTGAGGGTGTGAAGCCGAAGAAAGGTCACTAACCCAGCTGCTCAGACTATTCCACATGAAGTTGTGGAATGACAATCCAAAAGAAACACACAACTCAGAGCGCTATATGAAAAATGACCACAAGATGGTGCTATAATGTATCGCTATGACAGTTCTCTGTGGTAAGATCTCATAAATAAATCATATGTTCAAATAATTCAAAAATAAATAAAATGTTAATTTCAAATTCAAAGACGACATCATAAGCCTTGTAGGGTAAAATAATTTACAACGGTAAGCTTGTGTAAGCCTGTATGATGTGGGAGGAGCATAGGATGTTGCATACCAGCCCATGGAGGTGGAGGAAACCCAGGAGGACTGTTGTATGATTCAATCGATGATATGCCCAGGAGAACTTAAGGGGGGCTCCAGGGGGGGTTCCCACCAATGGATGGATAAGGGGAGCAGTGGCCTACAAAGCGCTGGAGATGTCACAGCGGGCTTGAAGCGACCAATTAGGAACTGCTGGAGAGTTGGGAGGATGCCACACCCACTGGACCAAAACAAGGCTTGGGTGGCATGCTACCAGGTTACCCTCATAGGTGGGGTTTCCTCCACCTCCATGGGCTGGTATGCAACTTCTTCCCGCATCATACAGGCTTACACAAGCTTACAGTTTTAAATGATTTTACCCTACAAGGCTTATGATGCCGTCTTAGAATTCTAATAAACATTTAATTTAATCTTGGATTATTTGAACATATGATTGATTTGTGAGATCTTACCACAGACAACTGCCATATCGATACATTACAGCACCATCTTGTGGTCATTTTCCATATAGCGCTCTGGTTTGTGTTTCTTTTAGATATCTCTATATTGCCCAA
Source organism: Pelophylax lessonae (assembly GCF_965119305.1). Classification (NCBI taxonomy): domain Eukaryota; kingdom Metazoa; phylum Chordata; class Amphibia; order Anura; family Ranidae; genus Pelophylax; species Pelophylax lessonae. Next base: position 91,054 of record NW_028119972.1, read on the forward strand.
CTATAAGAGAGAATGATGAATGACTACAATGGGATCATTTGAGAAAAAATATCCATGTGTGGCTGTCTTCCAGCTTGCTATACACATACTGGCTGGGCAGAAATACAAATACTGTGGCAGGTGAACCCATTCATGTTTTTGTATTTTACAAGTGTATTTAGCTGGTTGAGAAAAAAATTAAACTAGTGCGCTCGGTAATTAAATGGAATAGAAATCAACACATCCAATAAAAAATGTTGAAAAAAAACAAAAAATATACAGGTGAAAAATAAATGTGCAACACCTCAAAAGTAAAGGGTGATGACATGCATTATACTAAAATATAATATAAGGTGAATAATTCCAAAAATAATTAAATGTGACACGGGAATCTTCACTGAAGTGTTCCATATATTATATATATCCTTTCTTAAAGGTCAGCAGGTTCAGACATCCCATGTAGCACAACGTGACCCAAACAATGCAGTGTGATGGCTCCCACCGACTTTCCAGCGAAAATTAGCATATAAGTCTACATCAAATCACTGGAAAAAGGTCCACGAGCCACAGTGTCGTCCCAACACTCAATGTGACACCACGTGTTAACAAAATAAACGTGCCTCTTACCAAATAACCATAAAGGAAAGCTTGGAATAAAGAGACCACAGTGGGACCGCAGAGATGGATGAAGGTGGGTTAAGCTGTTACTATCCACACAGGCGGCCTCGCAGGGGCTCTCTCATATAAACAGATGCTGCTCCCATACAGTAAACCTCATAGGCGCTGGGTAATAGACTACAGCACTGTGCCATTAACAGCTAAACCCACCTTCATCCATCTCTGTGGTCCCTTTATGGGAATCATTATTCCAAGCTTTTGTTTATAAATAGATATATACATATATAAAACTCCACAGTGACTGTGCACTGTGTGCAAAACTGCAAATGAATTATATCAGTCCTTCATGCATATATCGTGACTAATCACAAGTGAGTCAATAATGTTCAATTGACTTAAAAAGTGTTCTTATGCTTGATAGGTGACAATACTTGGTGTAAACTTCTGTGGGATAATCCAAAAAAGTGCTCTTTGTGCTTGAAGAGGTTGTAAACCCATACAACTTTTTTTTTTTTGCAACCTGAAAGAGAAACACATAATGAGCTAGTATGCATACTAGCCTATTATGAAATACTTACCTTAGAATGAGCCCCGCCGTTCCGCCCGCTTACCTGTATGACGGGCGACATGTCCAATATCTGATTGGCCGGATGCCGCGGTGACGTCACTCCCACGCACGTGCGTGGGAGTCGACAGTCACGGCACCAGCGGCCGTTCCTTCAGAGCGCATGCGCCAGTGATGTCACTGGCTGCATGTAAGGTAAATATCTCCTAAACGGTACATGTTTTGGAGATATTTACAGTACCTATAGGTAATCCTTAATATAGGCTTACCTATAAGTAAAAGTGTCAGAGGAGGGTTTACTTCCTCTTTAATAAAGTGACCATGAACAACACTTGATATAAGCTCCAGTGGGATTAGTGCATCTATGTTGCCTCCACCGCAATCACAGCCCACTTACCAGATGACCCCTTGAGTACCAGATGACATACTGAAGTATGTACTGTGACATACTGAAACAGAGCATGATCCCCTCCTATCGGAGACTGGGCCGCAGGGCAGTATTCCAACATGATAATGACCCCAAACACACCTCCAAGATGACCACTGCCTTGCTAAAGAAGCTGAGGGTAAAAGTGATGGACTGGCCAAGCATTTCTCTAGACCTAAACCCTATTGAGCATCTGTGGGCAGGGCTGCTGTTAGGAATGATGGGGCCCCGTACAGCCTACCTGATGGGGCCCCCTTCAACCCCATCCCTGGCCCCGCCTCAAAACAAAATGCAGGTTTGTCACCGTTTACGTATATATGTGCGGGACCAACATGCATGTTTGCAATTACTCATGAACAAGGGGGAATGGGGGCTTTAAAAAGGTTTTACATTTTATTTTAATTATGTTACTTTGTGCAAAGTTGCTGGGGCTATTATGATGCAGGGATGACCAAGATATCACCCTTCCAATCCAGGGACGTGCCAGTGTTCTGTCAGAATAGCGCTACCTATCAGATTCTGCTACCGGAAGTAATATACAGACTAGAACAACTTACTGCGCATGCGTCATGCATTCCAACATGGCCGCTATGCATACCAATAGCTTTCTTAATGACACGAAGCAGCGGTGGACATCTTCTTACACCCACGCAAGTCTTCAATTTTACATTTATTTTATCAGTAAACTGACCTTATAGAATAAATCACAGTATTACATTTGTATTATTATTGTATTCTAGTAAATATAGCGAGAAACCTGCGGCCAATGTGGTGACGGCCACCTTGGTACACCCCGCACTGCTCAGCGACAAACTGATTATATAGTGAAATAGACTGTTCCACTCGGCTGCGGTGAAATAGTCTATTTCAGTATATAAGGTGAGTTTACTGCTAAAATAAATGTAAAACTCCAGACTTTCGTGGGTGTAAGAAGATGTCCGCTGCTGCTTGGTGTTCTGTCACATTAGGAAACCTATTGGAACGCATAGTCGCCATGTTGGAACACATGGTGCATGCGCAGTAAGTTGTTCTTTCCGAATGCCACTTCTGCTAGCAGAATCTGATAGGTAGCGCTATTCTGACAGAACACTGATACATCAATGGGCGGGAAGAGGTTAAAGGGGAGTGGTTTGACTGCACATGTTTACTGTCCCCCAAACACAAGTTTAAAGTAGCATCTCACTGTGTCCTATGATCACCAGCATGAAAATCACACAGGCTACAGGTGCCCTGTCACAGTGTCATATGGATGCTGGGGATGCTGACTTTGTTATGCAGTAACACTCACTACAGTCATAGCTTAAAGTCAGCATCCCCAGCATTCATGTGACACTGTGACAGGGCACCTGTAGCCTGTGTGATTTTTATGCTGAGATCATAGGACACAGTGAGGACTCTATCCTCTGTTCTTCACTCACTGTGTCCAATCCAGCCACGCTGTCCTCCTGCTGTTCCCTGTCAGCTGCTGAGCAATCTGCCTCCGTACATGATCACACTCTGCACTTGAGTAAGGGGAGGCGGGGCTGAGCAGAGAATTATTGTATCCCTCCGCCAGGCAAAGCAGTGGACAGCAGCAGCCAGGACTATATTGCAGCAAATCACCATGGAACTAAATCCTATGTATACATGCGACCCGAAAATGGAAAAAAAGTCCCGCCACTGCACTCACTTCCTGGGCCCTTCTGCTGTCATTATAGGGCCCAGGAAAATGTAATTACACCCCCAAGAAATTACAAATTAGGAAAAGGTTTAGAAAAAACGATTTTTTTTGAACATGCAGAAATTTACTGTGATGCTGCCCGGGCCCCTTGTAGAGCTGATGGAGCCCGGGCCCGGTACAACAGGGCTGGTTGTACTGCCCTATCAGCGGCCCTGTCTGTGGGACATCCTCAACTCGAAGGTGGAGGAGCACAAGGTCTCTAACATCCACCACCTCCGTGATGTCGTCATAAAGGAGTGGAAAAGGACTCCAGTGGCAACCTGTGAAGTTCTAGTGAACTCCATGCCCAAAAGGGTTAAGGCAGTGCTTGAAAATATTGGTGGCTACACAAAATATTGACACTTTGGGCCCAATTTGGATATTTTGACTTAGGGGTGTACTCCCTTTTGTTGCCAGCGGTTTAGACATTAATGGCTGTGTGTTGAGTTATTTTGAGGGGACAGCAAATTTACACTGTTATACAAGCTGTACACTCAATACTTTACATTGTAGCAAAGTGTTATTTCTTCAGTGTTGTCACATAAAAAGATATAATAAAATATTTAAAAAAATGTGAGGGGTGTACTCACTTTTGTGAGATACTTAATATATTAATATACACACACACAGGGCAAAAACAAAAAAACAGAAAATTGAATTGGAATGACGTGTGATGACGAAACCAGGACATGTGTATGTGTATACCTGATACGCATTGGGAAGGACAAAGGACAAAATTGTTCACCAGATCAAGTATGCTATAGATGACGGTTATGATTGGTGATTTATCCTTGACCACTTACGGACCGCCCACTGTGTATTTACGAAGCTACTTTGATGTTAATTACCGGGGTTATGGCAATGTACATGGTAATCTCTGTACGTTGCAAGGATTTTAACAAACATTGTTGCAGATTTCTAACGTTTATTGTTCTGAAGAAATCATTGTTTGTTCTTCTGTGCCTCTGTGATGAGTGGGTCAAATGGGAGTGGTTTCATAATTATCTGTCAGCTGTGGCAGCTGCAGGGCTCTAATGAGGAAATCCGCTGGACCTGCATCCCTTTAGACATGTTCCTATTGGGAGTATCTCACCAAAAATGAAATTTTGTTGCAGGGGATGCCAGAAATCTGACTTGTATCTTATGCATACTTCTGGGAAAATTGGTGAGCCAATCACACAAGCAGGACATTTTTTTTCTGGGGTGTGGTCAGTACACAATCTGTGTACAAAACAGCTTCAGGGAGCCATATTGCATTGCATTTTCAGAAGATTGCAGATTGAAAAGGAAAAGTCATTTTTAATAACATTCAATTACAATATGAATGTGTCACAGTTGTATACGCTATATTGTTTTTTCTTTATTTTCTATTTTATTCCCCCCACGAAAGTGCAGTTACCCTTTAAGGGAGGGCTCCTTTCTCGACCAGCCCTGCCAAAAGGGGGCTACAAGGGCAAGAAAGGAGTTTAAAAAAAAAAATACGTCAAGTTCTTCCACCTCCGATTCGCTCACCCTGGTCTTTATGGACCTTGCTTTGTGCACTGATGCGCAGTCATGTTGGAACAGGAAGGGGCCATCCCCAAACTGTTACCACAAATTTGGAAGCATGAAATTGTCCAAAATGTCTTGGTATGCTGACGTCTTGAGTTCCATTCACTTGAACTAAAAGACCAAACTTACCCCTAAAAACAACCCCACACCATAATCCCCCCCCCCCTCCACCAAATTATTTAGACCAGTGCACAATCAAGGTCCATAAAGGCATGGATGAGAGAGTTTGGGGTGGAGGAACTTGACTGGCGTACACAGAGTCCTGGTCTCAACCCAAAGGGACACCTTTGGGATGAATTAGAGACTGTAAGGCAGGCCTTCTTGTCCAACATCAGTGCCTGACCTCACAAATGCGCTTCTGGAAGAATGGTCAAACATTCCCATAGACACACTCGGACTACTAAACCTTGTGGACAGTCTTCCCAGAAGAGTTTAAACTGTTATAGCTGCAAAGGGTGGGCCAACTCCATATTGAACCCTACTTACTAAGATTGGGATGACATTAAAGTTCATGTGCGTGTAAAGGATGTGCGTGTAAAGGCAGGCGTCCCAATACTTTGGTGATATAGTGTATGTCAACAATGACTGTCTGACAGGACTGGACTCACCTTAGCAACACTGTTATTCATATAATCTCTACCCTGGTCTTCTATCATTTTCTTTGCAAGGTAGACATGAATACCCTAAGACAGAAGGTAGAGTGTTAGAGTTACAGTACTGTGCAAAAGTTATAGGCAAGTGTGACGAAATGCTGTAGTAAGAAAGAACGCTTTAAAAAAATATACAGTATATTTTCAAATCTTTATATTTATCAATTTACAAAATTAAAACGTAAGAGAACAGAAGAAAAATCTAAATCAAATCAATATTTGATGTGACTACCTTTTGGTGTCAAACCAGCATTAACCACTTTACCACCGGAGGATTTTGCTGTCTTACGTCCAGGCCACTTTTTGCGATTCGGCTCCGTGCGACTTTAACGGACAATTGCGCGGTCGTGCGACGCCGTACCCAAACAAAATTTATGTCTTTTTTCCCCACAAACAGAGCTTTCTTTTGGTGGAATTTGATCACCTCTGCGATTTTTACTTTTTGCGCTGTAAACAAAAAAAGAGCGTAAATTTTGAAAAAATAACAATACTTTTCACATTTTTTTCATATGAAATCCCCCCCCCCCCCCCAAAAAAATGTAAAAATCAAAATTGTTTTAAATTTTTGGCCAATTTGTTTTCTGCTACCTATGTTTGGTAAAAAAAAGAAAAATCACAATAAGTGTATTTTGATTGGTTTGCGCAAAAGTTATTGCGTTTACTAACTAAGGGAAAGATTTCTGTCATTTTTGGTGGTTTTTTTTTTTTTTTTTAACGAGTAATGGCGGCGATCTGCGATTTTTTTTGCGGGACTGCGATATTGCAGCGGACAGATCGGACCCTTGACTGACATTTTTGACACTTTTGGGGGTACCAGTGACATTACTACAGTAATCAGTGCTATAAATATGCACTGTTACTGTAAAAATGACACTGGCAGGGAAGGGGTTGACACTGAGGGTGATCAAAGGAGTTAATGTATGCCTAAAAGTGATTGACTGGGGGGGGGGGGGGGGGGGAGGGCTCTGTGATAGGCACAGAGAGATCGGGGTTTCAGCTTAGCTGAAACTCCTGATCTCTCCCTGCCTGTCTGACAGAAGACTCGCCTGCTTAGTTTACATAAGCACGCGGGTCTTCTATCAGTTTCTCAGACGACTGCGGGAGGCCAGCGGTAATTGCCGCCGCTCCTCCCATGGCCCACCTTCCGCTGTGTCTAAACACCTCATGCCTCGGCCTCGTGCACAAAATCACATAGACCTATGTGATTTTGCGCAGCCGAGCCGCCCTGCCCCAGTAATACTGCCGCAGTAATACTGCAGTTGCTGGTCAGCAAGAGGTTAAAGACCCCCCAGCATTGGTGTCAGTGGATGAAATAAAGACCCCCAGCATTGGTGTCAGTGGACTCATTAAAACCTGCAGCACGGATGACATTGAACGCATTAAAACTCCCAGCATTGATGTCAGTGGACGCATTAAAACCCCCAGCATTGATGTCAGTGGACGCAATAAAAACCCCGAGCATTGATGTCAGTGGACGCAATAAAATCCCCCCCATCATTGATGTCAGTGGACGCAAACCCCCCCCCCCATCATTGATGTTAGTGGACGCAATAAAACCCCCCAGCATTTGTCTCAGTGGACACATTAAAGATGCCCAGCATTAATGTCAGTGGATGCATTTATAGACCCCCAGCATTGATGTTAGTGGACGCATTACATCACCTTCCCATCATTGATGTCAGTGGACGTATTTATAGACCCCCCAGCATTGGTGTCAGTGGACGCAAAAAAGATCCCCACCATTGATCATCAGTGCACACATTAAAACTCCCCGGTATCGGTGCCGGCGGACGCATTAAAAACCTGGTCAAGAAGCCATATAAGGTCATATGTATAGCTTATACCTTTCTGATGTAAGGCTTGAGGAATGCAGGATGACCAAGCCCACCCTTCCCCTTAAAAGGTGAAATCACTGTCCAAACAATGGATAAGCGAGCCCTTTCTCCTCAGGAATGTGAATGTCATATTGTTTCTTACAAGGGTGTTGGCCAGGGGTGTTTTTTTCCATTTACAAGTCTAAATACCACTGCCCAAACTGGTAAGACTTTAGTCTCACCCAGAACAGCCATGAGGCAAGTGTCTGGTCCTGATTACCTGTGCCATGTTGCATAATAGCAAATGGGACTCCATGGAAGGAAACGTCTTTAGTTAAGTATTCTTGTTAGATTTTCTTTATCTTTATCTGTCATTACTTTTAATAAATGTTTTACTTTTAAGTATGTGTGTGATCTCTCTTTGCACATATTGAACACAACCCCAAAAACATGACAAAACAAACCCCCAGCATTGATGTCAGTGGACGCATTAAAGACCCCCAGGATTGATGTCAGTGGACATAATGACCCCCCAGCATTAATGTCAGTGGACGCATTAACCACTTAAGCCCCAGCCCTATTTCGGACACTTTTTGTGTAAAGTTAAAACCAGTATTTTTTCCTAGAAAACTACTTAGAACCCCCAAACATTATGTATATTTTTTTAGCAAAGACTCTGGAGAATAAAATTTCGGTCATTGCAAAACTTTTTGTCAAGCGGTATTTGCGCAGCGGTCTTTAAAACGCCATTTTTTTGGAAAAAAATTGAAAAATCACATTTCACTGCATTTAAAAAATACTAAACAGTAAAGTTAGCCCATTTTTTTTTTGTATATTGTGAAAGATGATGTCACGCCGAGTAAATAGATACCCAACATGTTACGGTTTAAAATTGCGCCCCCCCGTGGGATGGCGACAAACTACGGTCAATAGAGATCTCAATCTGCGACGCTTTAAATTTATTTAACGGTTACCAGTTTAGAGGTAGAGTGTAGCTCTTTTTTTTAAATTATTGCGCACGCTCCGGCGATCGCGGCAATACCTCACATGTGGGGTTTGAACAGCGATTAAATTGCGTATACGTTTCTTTTTGTGCGCGAGCTAACGGTGACGGGGGCGGCAAATTTATTATTTTTTTTTTTTCCTATTTATTTTTTTTTTTAACCACTTGCCTTCTGTGCACTTAAACACCCTTCCCATCCAGGCCAATTTTCAGCTTTCAGCGCTGTCACACTTTGAATGACAATTGCGCGGTCATGCTACACTGTACCCATATGAAATTTTTATCATTTTTTTCACACAAATAGAGCTTTCTTTTGGTGGTATTTAATCATCTCTGGGTTTTTTATTTTTTACAAAAAAAAAGAATAAAGACAAAAAATTTTGAAAAAAAAAAAAGTTTTTCTTATTTTCTGCGAGTAAATTTTGAAAATAAAATTTTCTTCTTCACTGATGTGCGCTGATGAGGCAGCACTGATGGGCACTGATAGGCTGCACTGATGGGCACTGATGAGGTGGCACTTATGGGCACTGATGAGGTGGCACTTATGGGCACTGATGAGGAGGTACTAATATGCCGCACTGATAGGCGGCACTGATAGGCGGCACTGAGAGGCGGCACTGATGAGCACTGATAGGCGGCATTGCTGGGCACTGATAGGCGGCACTGCTGGGCACTGAGAGGCGGCACTGCTGGGCACTGAGAGGCGGCACTGCGAGGTGGCACTGCTGGGCACTGACAGGTGGCACTGCTGGGCACTGAGAGGCGGCACTGCTGGGCACTGAGAGGCGGCACTGATGGGCACTGGCGGATGGCATTGGACACTGACGGGTGGCACTGATGAGCGGCACTGATAGGGAGCACCATCAGTGCCCACACTCAGTGCCCATAGTGCTGCCAGTCAGTGCTCATCAGTGCCTAGATGAGCAGGCACTGATGGGCACTGACTAGCAGCACTATGGGCACTGATTGTGGGCATTGATGGGGGGCACTGATGGCGGGCACTGTGGGCACTGATGGGGGGGCTCTGTGTGTGTGTTTTTACCTTGCAGTAATCAGGGCACTGGTGATCGGTGCCCTGATTACATTGCTGTGTGTCCCCGGCGCTGTGAGGCTCCCCCTCCTTCCTCACACTGCAGGCTCCGTGTGAGGAAGGAGCGCCGGCGATGAGAGATGATCTCATATGTTTACATATGAGATCATCGCTCATTGGACGGCCAGATCACGTGGTGAATGGCCGCTGTGATTGGCCATTCACCACGATCTGTGATCGGCCGTGTCCAAGGGACACGGCCGACACAGATTTTCCCCGCAGCGCGCTCGCGGGAGCGCGCTGGGGGCGTGTCACTGGGAGGCCGTTTAAAAACGGCCTCCCGAAAATTCGAGTCCGCGCTGCAGCCGTATATAGGCTGTAGCGCGGACGGGGGGAGGTTAAACTTTATTACAGGTTTTTAAAAAAAAAAAAAAAATCTGATCACTTTTATTGCTGTCACAAGCAATGTAAACATCCCTTGTGACAGCAATATGTGCGACAGGTACACTTTATGGAGGGATCGAGGGTCTAAAAGATTCTAGACCCCTCCACTACACTTCCCTGTTTGCAAAACGCCAAAAACGGCATTTTTGCATACAGCCGTTTTTTAAATTTGCCGCCTTTTGCAGCACAGTAACCCGGAAGTGATGTCATGGACGCCGCCTCCGGGTTACGTCATTGGAGCCCCGATCGATGCCATTTCCGGCATTCATCGGGACTCCATCCAGCCAGCGGACGTGCCGGCTGAGTGCTCTGGGCTCCCGGTGGGACGGGAGCCCCGGACAAAGCCACGGAAGGCGGCGGGAGGGGGGGCGTCCCCTCCCGCCACCCCCCCCCCCGGGTAACGATCGAGCGGCTCCCGAGCCGCATCGGTCGTTACCGACGGAAAGCCGACCGTCGGCTTCAAACCACGGTACCGGGATGATGCCTCTAACATCCCGGTATAAACCCGCAAAGTGTACCGACGTATCGGTATGTTACTATGCGGTAAGTGGTTAAAGAACCCCAGCAATGATGTCAGTGGACGCATTAAAGACCCCCAGGATTGATGTCAGTGGACATAATGAACCCCCAGCATTGATGTCAGTGGATGCATTAAAGACCCCCAGGATTGATGTCAGTGGACATAATAAAGACCCCCAGGATTGATGTCAGTGGACGCATTAAAGACCCCCAGGATTGATGTCAGTGGACATAAAAAAGACCCCCCCATCATTGATGTCAGTGGACGCATTAAAGAACCCCAGCATTTATGTCAGTGGACATATTAAAACCCCCAGCATTGGATGCATTACAACTCTCCAGCATTGATGTCTATTGATGCATTAACCACTTCTGGACTGGAAGGATTTGCCCCCTTAATAACCAGGCCATATTTTGTGATTCGGCACTGCGTTAATTTAATGAAGAATTGCGCAGTCCTGCGACGCTGTACATGAATAAAAATGATGTCCTTTATTTCCCACAAAAAGAGCGACAATTCTGAAAAAAAAAATAAAAATAAAAAAAAAAAAAAAGCAATATTTTTCACATTCTGCTTTATAACATTAGCATTTTTTAACATTTTAGGCCAATTTGTTTTCTACTACATATTTTTGGTAAACAAAAATCACAATAAGCGTATTTTGATTGGTTTGCGCAAAAGTTATCACGTCTACTAACTATAAGATTTATGTCATTTTTATTTATTTTTTTTACTAGTAATGGTCACGATCTGCGATTTTTAGCAGGACTATGACATTGTGGTGGACAGATCGGACCCCTGACTGACATTTTTGGGGGGACCAGTGACATTACCTCAGTAATCAGTGCCACAAATATGCACTGTTACTGTGCTAATGACACTGGCAGGGAAGAAGTTAACACTGTGGGTGATCAGGGGGTTAAATATGTACCTAGGAATGGGTTTCTAACTGTGGGGGGGGGGGGTGTGGCTTGTGAAATGATCACAGAGACCTGTGTTCCTATAAAGCAGGATCACAGGGGCTCTATGATCATTCCAGGGAGAAGGAAGGCCGGCTGTGTTTACAACAGCTGACCATTCTTCTCTCTCAGCGGGGAACAATCGCGGGTGTCAAGCCGGCAACCGGAGCCGCTTGCCCTGTGCATCGGCTTTCCCGCTGACGAGCGCTCGCCCTCTAGCTGCCTGCGCGACATATAGCTACGGCGGTTTGCCCAGGAGCGGCTGCCTGCCACAGTATAACTGCGGCAAGCGGACGTAAATTGGTTAAAGACCTCCAGCACTGAGATCAGTGAAGGCAATTAAGACCCCTCCCCCCAGCATTGATGTCAGTGGACGCATTAAAACCCCCCATTATTGATGTCAGTGAACGCAGTAAAGACCCCCAGGATTGATGTCAGTGGACATAATAAAGACCCCCCATCATTGATGTCAGTGGACGCATTAAAGACCCCCCCAGCATTGATGTCAGTGGATGCAGTAAAGACCCCCATCATTGATGTCAGTGGATGCATTAAGGACCCCCATCATTGATGTCAGTGGATGCATTAAGGACCCCCAGCATTAATGTCAGTGGATGCAGTAAAGACCCCCATCATTGATGTCAGTGGATGCATTAAGGACCCCCAGCATTAATGTCAGTGGACGCATTAAAACTCCCCAGCATTGAGGTCAGTGGACACATTAAAACCCCCAGCATTGGTGCCGGTGGACACATTAAAACCCCCAGCATTGGTGCCGGTGGACACATTAAAATGCCCAGGATTGATGTCAATGGATGCATTAAAACCCCCAGCATTGGTGTCTATTGATGTATTAACCACTTCTGGACCGGAAGGATTTGCCCCCTTAATAACCAGGCCATATTTTGTGATTCGGCACTGCGTTGATTTAACGAAGAATTGCGCAGTCCTGCGACGCTGTACATAAATAAAAAAGATGTCCTTTATTTCCCACAAATAGAGCTTTCTTTTGGTGGTATTTGATCACCTGTGCAATTTTTATTTTTTGCGCTATAAGGCCCCGTTCACACTGGGGCGATCCGACTTCCAGGGGCGACCTCCGAGGTCGCGGTGCGAGCAGAGCGCCGCGACCTCGGAGCGGCCGGCACGGACTTCATAACATTGAAGTCTATGCAGGTCGCTCCGAGTCGCCCCAAAGAAGCTCCGGACCCTTTTTCTAAGTCGGAGCGACTATTAGAAGGGGTCCGCAGCTTCTCTATGGAAGGCGACCTGTGAGGCGACCAGGTCGCCTCACAGGTCGCCCCAGTGTGAAGGGGGACTAAAACAAAAAAAAAAGGGCGACAATTCTGAAAAAAAAAAAAACACAATATTTTTTACATTCTGCTATATAACATTCCCCAAAAAAAATTTAAAAATCTATTTTTTTTTTACATTTTTGGCCAATTTGTTTTCTGCTACATATTTCTGGTAAACAAAAATCACAATAAGCGTATTTTGATTGGTTTGCGCAAACGTTATCGCGTCTACTAACTATGGGAAAGATTTATGTCATTTTAATTTTTTTACTAGTAATGGTCGCGATCTGCGATTTTTAGCGGTACTACGACATTGCGGCGGACAGATCGGACCCCTGACTGACATTTTTGACACTTCTGGGGGGGACCAGTGACATTACTACAGTAATCAGTGCTAAAAATATGCACTGTTACTGTACTAATGACACTGGCAGGGAAGGGGTTAACACTGAGTGATCAGGGGTTAAATGTGTACCTAGAGGCGTGGCTTGTGAAATGATCACAGAGACCTGTGTTCCTATATAGCAGGATCACAGGGGCGCTATGATCATTCCAGGGAGAAGGAAGGCCGGCTGTGTTTTCAACAGCTGACCGTTCTTCTCTCTCAGCAGGGAACGATCGCGGGTGTCAGGCGGCAATTGGAGCCGCTTGCCCTGTGCATCGGCTTTCCCACTGACGAGCGCTCGCCCCCTAGCTGCCTGCTCGTGAGGCGGGCGGTCATAAAGTGGTTAAAGACCTCCAGCATTGAGTTCAGTGAACGCAATATAGACCCCCAGCATTAATGTCAGTGGATGCAATAAAGACCCCCAGCATTGATGTCAGTGGATGCAATATAGACCCCCCTAAGCATTGAGGTCAGTGGATGCAATAAAGACCCCCAACATTGATGTCAGTGGATGCAATAAAGACCCCCAGCATTGATGTCAGTGGATGCAATAAAGACCCCCAGCATTGATGTCAGTGAAGGCAATAAAGACCCCCCTAAGCATTGATGTCAGTGGATGCAATAAAGACCCCAGCATTGATGTCAGTGGATGCAATAAAGACCCCCAGCATTGATGTCAGTGGACGCATTGAAGACCCTCAGCATTGATATCAGTGGACATAATAAAGACCCCCAGCATTAATGTCAGTGGACGCAATAAAGACCCCCTAGTATTAGTGTCAGTCTACGCAAAAAAGACTCCCAGCATTGATGTCAGTGAATGCAATAAAGACCCCCAGCATTGATGTCAGTGGACGCATTAAAACCCCCAGCAATGATGTCAGTGAATACATTAATAGCCCCCACCATTGATGTCAGTGGATGCATTAGAGACCCTCAAGCATTGGTGTCAGTGGACGCTTTAAAACCCCTCAGCATTGGTGTCAAGGGACTCAGTAAACCCCCCCTCCCCCAGCATTGGCGTCACTGGACGCATTAAAATCCCCCAGTATTGGTGTCAGTGGATGCATTAAAGACCCCCCCAGCATTGATGTCAGTGAACGCATTAAAAAACCCCAGAATTAATGTCAGTGGATGCATTTAAGATCCCCTAGCATTGGTGGCAGAGGCTGCATTATTAACCCCTAGCACAGGTGCCAGTATTATTAAACCCCTCCCCCACATTAACCCCAGCAATGATGTCAGTGGATGCATTAAAGGCCCCCCCCCCCCCCAGCATTGATGTCAGTGGACACATTAAAACCTGCAGCATGGATGACAGTGGATGCATTAAAACTCCCCATTATTGATGTCAGTGGACGCATTGAAGACCCCCAGCATTGATATCAGTGGATAATAAAGACCCTCCAGCATTGATGTCAGTGGACGCAATAAAGACCCCCTAGTATTAGTATCAGTCTACGCAAAAAAGACTCCCAGCATTGATGTCAGTGAATGCAAAAAAGACCCCCCCCCCCAGCATTGATGTCAGTGGACGCATTAAATAACCCCAGCATTGGTGTCAGTGGACGCATTAAAACCCCCAGCATTGAAGTGAGTGGACGCATTAAAACCCCCAGCAATGATGTCAGTGAATACATTAATAGCCCCCACCATTGATGTCTGCGGATGCATTAAAGACCTCCAGCATTAATGTCAGTGGATGCATTAGAGACCCCCAAGCATTGGTGTCAGTGGACGCTTTAAAACCCCTCAGCATTGGTGTCAAGGGACTCAGTAAACACCCCCCTCCCCCAGCATTGGCGTCACTGGACGCATTAAAACCCCCCAGTATTGGCGTCAGCGGACGCATTAAAATTGACCAGTATTGGTTTCAGTGGACGCATTAAAAGCCCCCCCCCCCCCCCCAGCATTGGTGTCAGTGGATGCATTATCACTTAAGCCCCGGAAGATTTTACCCCCATTCCGACCAGGGGGTATTTTGCGATTCAGCACTGCATGACTTTAACGGACAATTGCGCGGTCGTGCGACGTTGTACCTAAACGAATTTGGCGTCCTTTTTTTCCCACAAACAGAGCTTTCTTTTGGTGGTATTTGATCACCTGTGCGATTTTTTGATCACGCGCTATAAACAAAAAAAAGAGTGTAAATTTTGCAAAAATAGCAATATTTTTCACATTTTTTTTATATGAAATTTCCCCCCAAAAAAATGTAAAAATCAAAATTTTCGGCCAATTTGTTTTATGCTACCTATGTTTGGTAAAAAATATCGCAAAAAGCGTATTTTGATTGGTTTGCACAAAAGTTATCGCGTTTACTAACAAAGGGAAAGATTTTTGTCATTTTTGTTGTTTTTTTTTTTTAACGCGTAATGGCGGCGATCTGCGATTTTTTTGCAGTACTGCGACATTGCGGCGGACAGATCGGACCCTTGACTGACATTTTTGACACTTTTGGGGTTACCAGTGACATTTCCACAGTAATCAGTGCTAAATATATGCACTGTTACTGTAAAAATACACTGGTAGTGAAGGGGTTAACTTTATTTGGGAGGGAGGGGCTGTGTGTGTCCCTAGGGGCGTGCTTTCTACTGTGATTGGCTGTGGCTTGAGCTGCAAGGACACTGATCAACGAATCTACATAGTAGATCCATGTGATCAGTGTCTTTACAGCGAGGAGAATGACAGGTCGCTTGTTTACACAAGCTGCCTGACATTCTCCCTCTCCCCCGCCGATCGCCGAGTGGCCGGCGGACACCGGGTCCGCTGGTCACACACGCGGGGGGGTTCCGTGACCACGCGGGGGCGCGCGCTCGCTCCCTAGACCCTCACAAGCAAGCAACGTAGCCCTACGTTAGTTTGCCTGTGAGGGGCTGACCGCCGACGTAGATAGTCGTGCGGCGGTCGGCAAGTGGTTAAAAAACCCCAGAATTAATGTCAGTGGACGCATTTAAGATCCCCTAGCATTGGTGTCAGAGGCTGCATTATTAACCCCTAGCACAGGTGCCAGTATTATTAAACCCCTCCCCCACATTAATTAACCCCAGCAATGATGTCAGTGGATGCATTAACCCCCCCAGCATTGATGTCAGGGAAGGCATTCAAATTTCCCAGCATTGATGTCTATTGATGCATTAAAGACCCCCCCCCCCCCCCAGCATTGGTGCAGGTGGACGCATTAAAACCCCCAGCATTGATGTCAGTGAAGACAATAAAGACCCCCAGCATTGGTGTCAGTGAAGGCAATAAAGACCCCCAGCATTGATGTCAGTGAAGGCAATAAAGACCCCCCTCAGCATTGATGTCAGTGGACGCATTAAAACCCCCAGCATTGGTGTCAGTGGATGCATTAAACCCCCCAGCATTAATGTCATTGAACGCATTAAAGATCCCCCAGTATTGATGTCAGTGGATGCATTAAAGGCCCCAGCATTAATGTCAGTGAACGCATTAAACCCCCCAGCATTAATGTCAGTGAACGCATTAAACCCCCCAGCATTAATGTCATTGAACGCATTAAAGATCCCCCAGTATTGATGTCAGAGGCTGCATTATTAACCTCTAGCACAGGTGTCAGTATAATTAACCCCCTTTCCCACATTGGTGGTCAATGGCATTGAAATGTAACCCATTCCATGACCACCAATGTGGGGGGAGGGGGTTATTAATACTGACAGTACCACAAGTGCAGAAGAGGGGAGGTGGGTTAAAATTAGTGGCGATCGACGGATATCGTTTTTTTTAATGCCGATACTGATATTTTGGTGATCGGATATTGGTATTTTTTATTCTTTTTTTTTTCTGCAGGTACTCCTTGTGGAGGGATATGGGTGTCTAAAAGACCCCAAACCCCCCGGGGCTAAGAGCACTGGGGGGGACTAAGAGCACGGGGGGGGGGCTAAAGAACACTGGGGGGGGGGGCTAAAGGGCACTGAGGGGGGAATTTTTACATTCAGAGTATAGCACTGGTACAGGTAGGTGTCCTTCCGGGTCCACAGTTTGCCCTTACTGTCAGTCAGTGGCCAGCAGCAGCAGCAGCCGAGGAGATGACCCAATCAGGCAGCGGGGAGGGCCGGCCGCAGTTTGCCTGGAGACACTGTGACTGGCTAGCAGCAGCAGTAACAGCCGGGAGATTATCAACCAATAAGGCAGCGGAAGCGTCACTGGAGGGCGGGCCGGCCACATGAACGTGATGACGCAGGGGTGCGGTAACCGAAATGGTTACCGCCCCCTAACGAGTCATCATCGCGTCATCATCACTATGTTATGTGTGCTATGGGGTATAGGAGAGTGTTGGGAGACGCATGGAGTGTGCTATGGGGTATGAGGAGAGGGGAGGGTCTGAGGAAGAGGGAGGTTCTAAGGAAAGGGGGGGTGAGGAAGAGAGGGGGTTCTCTACTAAGACAGATAAATTATTTTTACTGCACAGCCTGCAAAGGGGAATTAGTGACAAAGGACAATAATGATCCTGAAGACCCCTATATATCTAACATCAGCTCTTTTTATTGGAAATGTCACAATGGGGGTACAGGGTCAGAGCCCCCCCACCCAGGCACCATAGCAGCTGCATGGACTGTGGTGGCAATTGTTACTTCACTGCATACAAAATCCATGAGACCCCCTCTTTTCAATCAACGGGTGTCCTCATTTCTGAGCATACATCCCCTCCCCCACCACTATTATTGATGCATAAAATATATTTTTAAAGTCATTTTATTGTTGGCTATTTTTAATTACAATGTATTTTTACTCATGGATTTTCATAAATATACATTAAAAATTATTGTATAAGTGCCGGTTCACATTTCTGCGATGCGGGAACGCTGCGAATATACAGCGCGTTCCCGCATCGCATCCGCACCCCTGGCAGTTCACACTGCCATATGCGATACACTGGGGGTGTCAATTAAAGGTTAATGACACCCCCAGATCAGATGGCATATCGCAGTGCAATCTATAAGTTGGCACAGAATTGGATCACACTAGTGTGAACCACCATGCCATCCGATTCTGCTGCGGACCAAATAAAGGGTCCTGTGCGAGATGGGTGCGATTGCGGTGGGAATTGAGTCATACAATCTGTATGGGTGAATTTGCAGCGCACAGAGATGGCATGTTATTTTAGGAGCAGTGCGCTCAGAATTACATGCCATCTCAGTGATGGCAGAAATGTGAACCGGTGTACTGCCGATAGTTTCAACTTGCCGAAAATTTCAACCAATGATGTCACTTCCGCCGCGAGTACGAGCGAGTACGAGACTTCCAATAAGGCTTCCAATGCAATGCGAGTCGATGCCCATGCACAGTGGAGAACACTGTGCACGAGAGTTGGTTTTTTTCGGCAAGAAGTTTCAACGCAACTGCGCATGCGCCCGACATTTGGAGCCGCTGTAGTTGGAGTTTTCGGCAAGATGTTGCGCCAGGCATTTGGAGCTTACATTATATATATATATATATATATAATGGAGAACTGCAAGTCCCAGCATCTCCCTTGAAGTATGGAGAACTACAAGTCCCAGCGTCCCTCCCCCTCCAGTTATATATATATATATATAAGGATTTACAAAAAAATCTGCAGCATGGTTAACACTATAATATATATATATATATATACTGTATACATGTGTGCGCCCGACATTTGGAGCCGCTGTACATAGTTGGAGTTTTCGGCAAGATGTTGTGCTAGACATTTGGAGCTTATATACCGTATATATATATATATATATATATAAAGGATTTACAAAAAAAAATCTGCAGCATGGTTAACACTACTATCGATCTATCTATATCTATATATAAAAATGGACGTATAAAAGGAAAAACCTAAATAAATAAATACCAGTGCCTGACACTTTGATTATATATATATATATATATATATATACATACATACACACACACACACACACACTATATATACCTCTATATATATAACTCTTTTGTGCACTGCATAGGACTTCTCTGTGCACGGCATTTGTTGGCGCACATGCACAGTACAGGCAACTTGCCGAGATTTCCAACCAGAGGTGACGTGGGTTGGAGATCTCGGCAAGCACCCACCCTGCCCCTGCCCCACCAGTGGCGGCTGGTGTATACAGGGCGCAGGGGCACCGCCCCCCCCCCCCCCCATCCATGCATCCGGCCCCCTAATCTGCATGCAGCGCGCCGGACGCATGGAGCTTAATGGGTTTTTTTTTTTTTTTAAATCCCCTGATTAGAGCCAGAGGCTCTAATAGGGTGATGCAAAGGGTGGTCCCGGGGCGCAGAGCAGTGCGCCCAGAGCCCGCCCATTGTGTGACAATAGCGAATGAAAATTCGCTATTGTCACACCGATCCTCCTCCTGGCCAATCAGGAAGCCGGTCTAATACCGGCTTCCTGATTGGCCGCATGGCAAACCCCATGCCATTGGCCGAGGAGGAGGCGGGAGTGGGAGGACCAGAGAAGACACGCCGCCAGAGTGAGAAGAAGCCGCCCGCCGGGAGTCCGGGACTGAAAACAAGAGAAGCCGTCGCGCTCCAGGTAAGTGCACTGCTCTGGGGGGGGGGCACACACGCTGAACTCTGCATTGATGGGGGCACGGCACAATGTTCATTGCATTGAAGTGGGCACACACGCTGATCTCTGCATTGGCGGCATGTATGCTGGTCAGTGCAATAGGGGCATGTACGCTGGTCACTGCATTGAAGTGGGCACGCACGCTGATCTCTGCATTGGGGGCATGTATGCTGGTCACTGCATTGAAGGGGGCATGTATGCGGGTCTCTGCATTGGGGGCATGTACGCTGATCTCTGCATTGAAGGGGGCATGTACACTGGTCACTGCATTGAAAGGGGGCACGCTGGTTACTGTGCATTAAAAGGGGGCACGCTGGTCACTCTGCATTGAAAGGGGGCACACTATACCTTAATTACTGAAGGCCCCTTTCACACTTTTGCGACCTCAAAGTTACGCAATTTTTTACAGCGTTTTTTGCCGCAAAGCAATGCCTATTGCATTTTTCTGTTTGCGCCCCCCCCCCCCCCCACAAAATTTTGAGCACCAGTCGCCATGTGCCCCACCCCTCCATTGGTACACCCCTGACTCCGCCTGTGTCCCCTGCCATCATGCAGACTGTGTCCCCATCTCGTAGCCTTTGTCCCCCGTTGTTCTGCCACCTGTGTCCCCCATCATGCTGGCACATCATGAAAGAGCTGCCACTCATCTCAGCCAGCTATATCAAAAGAGGGCTGTTCTTCTGATCAAATCTATATATTTATATATACATATAAATGTGAGGATTAATATATATATATATATATATGTATATATAGTAGTGTTAACCATGCTGCAGCATTTTTTTGGTAAATCCTTTATTTATATATATATATATATATAATTACTGGAGGGGGAGGGACGCTGGGACTTGTAGTTCTCCATACTTCAAGGGAGATGCTGGGACTTGCAGTTCTCCATTATATATATATATATGCAAGCTCCAAATGCCTGGCGCAACATCTTGCCGAAAACTCCAACTACAGCGGCTCCAATTGTCGGGCGCATGCGCAGTTGCGTTAAAATTTCTTGCCGAAAAATCCAACTCTCGTGCACAGTGTTCTTCACTGTGCATGGGCATCGACTCGCATTGCATTGGAAGCCTTATTGGAAGTCTCGTACTCGCTCGTACTTGCGGCGGAAGTGACGTCATTGGTTGAACTTTTCGGCAAGTTGAAACTATTGGCAGTACACCGGCACTAAGCCAACATTTATGGTTTTGCTGTTGTTTTGGCTAAAGTGGTGAAGTGTTCGTCCAGAGGGGGGCTTTAGCAGAGAAATGCTTTATAAATGCAAGAAATAAAAAAATAAGATGAAAATGTAGAAAATAAATGTCTGCTTTCATGGTAAAATAAATCAATAAATAAAAAGAGAATAGACTGACAGGCTGATGGGAAAAGCACTGATAGATTTACTGGGAGTACTTACCAAGGATTACAATTGACATTTTCTGGGCTCCATATTATATAAGACATGGGGGGGGGGGGGTGAGGTTGGGGTGGTGGGTGAGGTGGGGATGTTGGGTGGGGTGTGAGTGAGGGGGGTAGGTGGAT
Organism: Pelophylax lessonae; assembly: GCF_965119305.1. Taxonomy (NCBI): domain Eukaryota; kingdom Metazoa; phylum Chordata; class Amphibia; order Anura; family Ranidae; genus Pelophylax; species Pelophylax lessonae. The sequence goes on from NW_028119972.1 coordinate 112,079, forward strand.
GGGGGGGGTAGGTGAGTTGGGGGGTGGTTGGTGGGTGGGGGGGTTGGGTGATGGGGGTGGTTGGTTGATGGGGGGTAGGTGAGGAGGTGGGGGTGGGGTAGGTGAGTAGATGGGGGTAGTGTGGTGTAGGGGGGTAGGTTGAGGAGATGGGGTGGGGAGTGGAGATGGGGGAGGGTGGATAGGGAGGTATGGGGAGGGTAGGTGATGGGTGAGGTGAGGTGAGGGAGAGAGGTGTTAGGAGAAGAGGAGGTGTTGAGGAGGAGAGAGGTGAGAGGTCTTGGTTGAGTTCTCCCCCCTGTGTACTTACACACCGAGTAGGCATCGATTTCCTCCTCCAGCATGTGACCAGGTGATAGAGGTGACGTGGCAGCCTTCCCCTCAACTACACAGAGGCGCTCTCTATTGCCACCTGCAGGCTGGAGGATTGAGAAGTCTAATCCTCTCCCCAGCTCTGTCACTCCTGTCAGTAAGCATAGGGGATGAGCGGCCTCACTGGCAGCGCGCGGAGGTGGGCTCGCGCTTCCTCTGATTGGTGCAGGGGCAGGCGGATCATGTGATTTTAGCACCGCGCAGCGGAGCGGCGCCATTTTTACTGTGGTTGCCAGGGAGAGGGAGTGTCTCCTGTCACTGCCGTCACAGCGCCCTACAGCGGATTCTTCTGACACTACAGCCACAGCTTCTATATCTAATCATCTGTATCCAGGAGAGACGGTAAGTGTCATTAGCTGTCATGTCACCTTACCAGTGAGGTCGGGTCCAGTCTGGATATGTGGGGGGGGGGGGACAATAGAGACCTGGACCCGATTTGTACTGTAAATGATCTGTCAGTGTTTTCTCTCCTCCTTTCTAGTTGGAGGGAAGAGAAATCACTTTTTCACACTCAGGATCAGAGCTGCCATTAGAAATCACAGGGGCCCCGAACAGCCTCCTGACAGGGGCCCCAAACATCTCACCTGACAGGGGCCCCCCTCCCCCCCCCCCACAGTTCAAATCTTTTTCCCAACTCACTTCCCCCCCCCCCCCCCCATTCCCCTCCTAGCAGAAATCTTGGCAGTGAAAGGTTTAATGGTTTTTCTTTAACTTTTTAGGTTTATTAACCTCCCTGGTGGTATGAATTTTTTGGAATCTAGGTGATGAAAGTGGTACCATTGTTTTGCATGTAATTCTTGTGAATGAGCAGCCCAAACCAAATGTATACATTTATTACTGTATATATATATATATATATAATGTATACAGTTGGTTTGGGCTGCTCATTCACAAGAATTATGTATATATATATTATATATATTTAAATAAGAAGTACAGTAAAACTGCAGGAAAGGGCACTGGGGGGCAAACTAATGTGATTTTATTTTATTTTGAATGGTGTCAGTGTGTTTGGTGTGTTTTTACATTTGAATTTGCAATGTACGTCACGTCGCAGGAGACGGAAGCCGGAGCACGGAGACGATCGGGAGGAAGAACCGCCGCTAGACACATCGCTGGATCCCGGTGACAAGGTAAGAAACCTCTTTTACAGGATCCAGCGATGCTTCTGGCGGTACCCCGAGTGTGGCTCGGGGTTACCACTTTTGGCTCTGAAATGTAACCCCGAGCCACGCTCGGGAATACCGCTAGGAAGGTTAAGCACAAACAATTACTGAGATTTTTAATCTTGCACAGTATTATTTCTGAGGGGAGCGCCCCCCTGGTGGAGTCTTTTTTCCTTTAGTACATAACTGTTAGAGCCATAATTTGGGGAAACAATTGTGCTACTACCAGCTTCCAAGGTCAGCTATAGCAGTAATAAGAGCCTAAACACAGGATTCTCATTGTATGGAAAAAGAAGAGCACAGATAATACTGGTAAATGCTCCTTTCACCTCTGCCTGGCCGATTTTGGGAAGACCTTTCAGAGTTCAGTTCCTCCTTAAATGATGGCGTTACCGTTTCACTGTTCAGGGTTTGTATATAAAGTACGTTTCTGCTCTAGTATGATGGGGAATCGCTCACATCAGGGCTGGCCCAAGTCAACGTGCTGCCTGGGTCCAAGCATGAAATGCTGCCCCCCCCCCCCCCAAAAAAAAAAATTACGCCCACCGAAAGGCCTGCACATTCATCCATGATTATTAAAACTAAAATTACATTTATCAGAAAGTAAGATTTACGCAGATGCAGTGTGTGAGAAGAGGAGAGAGAGAGACACCGTAGCAGCATGAGCTGAATCGGTAATGATGCCGGTTTGTTGAAAAGTGATCGCTCCATCATTGGGTGGAGCGATCACGCAGTAAAGGGCCGCGTGATCACTTGTCAACAAACCGGCGTCATTGCCGGTTCATCTCATGCTGCTGCGGTGTCTCTCTCTCTCCTCTCATGCTGCATCGGTGGTAAAGGGGGCCACTGTCATTGCCCTTTACCCAAATTCGTGATGCGCTAGGTCCTGCGGACACAGCCATCAGACACTTCCACGTGTGCAAATGGGGGCCACTATATGATGGCCCCCCAGAACTAGCCGGCTGCGCTGTAGCCGTCAATCGGCTACAGCGCGGTCGGCAAGTGGGAGGGACTTGCCCTGAGGAGCTGAGTAAACACATTAAAAAAACGAAAAAAGTGGTTGTTGATATACGACCGACAAACCCTCACCCAGCGCTAAAAAGCCAAATAAATGTTAAATTATAAACATATGATACAATCACACTAATAGCAGCTGCTGTAAAATATCCAATATCCAAAATAAAATGCAACCCACACTATGATGTCAAATCAATCAAGTAATACAAATTGCATTCAGCAGCGCTTCCATATGTCTGCACATATCAAGTGTAAATGACTAGAAAGTCCCCAATATTGAGTATAGTCATTGAACAATAAGAACAGAAACCATCATGAAAGTTGTAGTACATATATTGCTGAAAGAAATTTCAAATCAGCTCAATATATATATACAGTAGCTTGACCATCTGCGGTACTCCCAGTGCTCATATGGGTAAGATTATGGGTATGGGATATGGGTGCCCATTGCTATGGGGTGCACTGATGGTGTGGTGGAAGACACAGTATAATCTTACCCATATGAGCACTGGGAGTACCGCAGATGGTCAAGCTACTGTATATATATTGAGCTGATTTGAAATTTCTTTCAGCAATATATGTACTACAACTTTCATGATGGTTTCTGTTCTTATTGTTCAATGACTATACTCAATATTGGGGACTTTCTAGTCATTTACACTTGATATGTGCAGACATATGGAAGCGCTGCTGAATGCAATTTGTATTACTTGATTGATTTGACATCATAGTGTGTGGGTTGCATTTTATTTTGGACATTAAAAAAAACCAACAAATTAAACCAGCCACTCACATTACCTATATTTATTAGAACTCACTCCTCAGCTGGCAAAGTGGTGTACCCGAGCCTTCTTGCAGCACTGGTGGTAAGTAAGCGGTGTGTGCTGTGTGCTATATGCTGCCTGGAAACCTGTTCTGCTCTCTATTCCCTGCGCCCGCGCCGCACTGGCTCTGCCTCCGCCCCACAAGCCATGCCCACAGCCCGCCCACCCACCCACGCTGCTCCAAACCAATGCGGTTGCCGCTCGTCCCGCTCACCTGCTCCTCAGCCAGCAGCATAGTGGGAGATAAACTGTGGAGCTGAGACAGAGACGGTGCTGCAGCCGGACCAGTGTATTTTGTACATTCCCATCCGCGGCCGCAACAACGCTGACTAGTTTGTTACCCGGTTACCGGCAATTTCGCTTTTTTTTCTCCTACACTGGCTGCCTTTCTGGTGGGATGTAGAGGTGGCGGCCGGGCAGCGGCCACCCCTGCTCAACTGCCGCCTGGGTCCAAAGGATCAACTGGGACCCATTGTAGGGCCGGCCCTGGCTCACATATATAAATAGGGAAAGGGGAGTTGTAGATTTCAGGACAAGGTGTCACATGCTTGTGATGAATACAACCTACTCAGGAAAAGCCATTTCTCTTTTTGGTAACTGAGGATCAACTATGTAATTCATGACATAACTATCATATACTTAAAGGGATCAATCCACTAAAAAGTCACATTTACCTTCTAGGTGTATCCTGGTGGGTTGGGTCATTTTTGCCTTCTTATATGGCTACTCCAAGATCTTCTTATAATAAATTTCAAATGACATTCCACTAGAAAGGTGAGAATCAATGGGTGAGATGAGGAGCACTGATTTTCTAAGCCAAGCCTTACACAGAGCGAACTTCTTTCCTGCAACCATGGGTTGCAATAAAGAAAATCGATCGATTTCCCCATTAACACCGACTCCCACAGAGCCATTGTGTTCTCCTGGCGGGGGAAGATGCCGCACTGAGAGAACACAGTGATTTTTGCTAGCAGCTATAACAGCCACTAGCAATAATCGCCTATAAACTCGGACAGGCTGGTTGTACCCAGGTTGATCGATCAACTAGGGTACATTCAGCCTGCCCATACATGGTTCCGATCTCGGCCGGTTCCTGCTAGTTACTTAGCTGTCCAGTTGGTTCTCTGACTTCTATACAATGGGAGTCACAGCCTCAGAGCAACAATTGACATCAGAAAATCTTTGCATGTGTTTCTGGGTCAGTGGCTCAGAAAGTGCTAAAGCCCAAAAAATGAATTTCTGTAAACAGGCTCCAAACAACTCTGTTTTGAGGTGGGAGGGGGGTCAAAAAAATGCATACTTCCAGATCGGTGGTCTTTAGGCATTATGAATGCCATTATGTCAGTGGAAGGAATGGGGTCCTTGTGTTAATAGGAAAAGGTGGCCCAGCATTGGTGTTCTATGAGACTCAACTTGCAGACTTCATCCCCTGTGCTTTCCCTCATAGGGAGGTCACAACCAGGCCTATAAGCACCATTGGAAAGGAGTTCATGCCACCTAAGGGTGTCTGAAATAATGCCAGGTGCTGGAACCATCTGCCTTCCACCCTCAGACTTTCTGAATACAGTAGCTTGCAATGAGAAAGCTCTGCATGTAGGGCCTTCTCACATGGGCTGGTCTATGGAAACCACCTTGCCATAGTTTGGGGACCTTTGGCTTAAGCCTTGTTCCCACAGGCATTAGCTTGAGTAAGATCAGTATGAGCTGCAAACTTCTTCCCAACTTCTAGCAGCTTTATTGATGCATTTAAAGCACTCCAGTTTAGAGAGGTGATACACACATCACAGAGAGCTGACTGTCACATTAACCTCCCTGGGGGTATTCCCGAGTGTGGCTCGGGGTTAACTTTCAGTACCAAAAGCAGTTACCCGAAGCCACACTTGGGATTACCACAGAATGTTATTCACCTTCCCTGCGATCCCCTGCCATCCCCCCTGCCATCCTCCCCGTCGTCCTCATACTCTCTCCCTGCTCTGTGCTCGGCCGATTGCTGCCACTTGCCTTCCGGTTCTCTTCCCTGCGAGCGTTGATGATGTCTCTTCCTAGCACATAGCTTGTGGAATTTGGGAAGTATATCAAATGATTCTTCAGAATTTTCAACAGAGTTTTGTGCCAGAAAGAGACATCGGAATCATCGCCGTCGTCACTTTCCGTACCTGATGACGAATTTTCCCACGAATCGCTATCGCTCAGTTCTTCAAGTAACTCCGTTTCGCTGTCGCTGTTTTCCAGTTCGTCTAAAAGTGCTTTTGCGCAAAAAGAAAACTTTTTGGACGCCATGGTCGTTCTCTATTTTCCAGGCACAAAGAACTGGAAAAGCACAGGCAGGGCACTGGAAAAGTCACCAGGTGAAATCCTGTGATGAAATGGCATGATACAGTGTAATCCGTTAGGATCACAACTTTGTATCATTTCGTGTATTTACATTTTTGAATTTGCCGCCGGTTCCACCCCCCTGCGTCACAACGCTCGCAGGGAAGGCAACCGAAAGACAGGTGTCAGCATCGGCCGAGCACACAGCGGGAGGACAGTGGGAGGACAGCGGGGGGAGGACAGCAGGGGAGGACAGCAGGGGATCGCAGGGGAAGGTGAGTTTTAAAATATAAAAGAACAGATTTGCATGCAAAACAATGTAGCGCTTTTAGCACAGTAATCTGTACATAATTAGACCGCCAGAGAGGTTAAACATGCTTCTAGTAGAATTGGGGGAGCTTCAGCACTTCTTGCTGTGTAGGAAAATGGTGGTTGCTTGCTGAAGCTTGCTAGCAGCTTGTTTAAATGACATTTTCATTAGGATTTAGGTTTGCCCTGCCCAAAGCTTGCTTAACCACTTGCTGACCGCCCATCGCATATATACTGCGGCAGGCTGGCTCAGCTGCGCCAATCGCCGTACCTGTACAGCGGTTTGCGGGAGCACTCCTGGGGGGAGAGCCCATGCCGCCGCCGGCACGCACCCACCCCCACTAGGCAGCAGGGATGCCGATCAACAGGGCCGGCGGCCGCGATTACCGCTGTGCACCCGCGATGGCTCCCTGCTGATAGAGAACACCAGTCAGCTGTTGTAAAGACAGTAGACTGTTCTTCTCTCTGAAATTTTCACAGAGTGCCTGTGATTCTCCCATATAGGATCAAAGGTCTCTGAGTTTATTTCACAAGCCCATCCCCTATACAGTTAGAAAACACTCCCCTAGGCTCACACTTAACCCTTTGATCACCCCTGGGTTAACCCCTTCCCTGCCCGTGTCATTATTACAGTAACAGTGCATATTTTTAGCTCTGATTACTGTAGTAATGTCACTGGTCCCCCCAAAAGTGTCAAAAATGTCAGTTAGGGGTCCAATCTGTCCGCCGCAATGTCACAGCCCCGCTAAAAATCGCAGATCACCGCCATTACTAGTAGAAAAAAAAATGACATAAATCTTTCCCCTAGTTTGTAGACGCAATAACTTTTGCGCAAAGCAATCAAAATGCACTTATTGGGATTTTTTTTTTTTTACCAAGAATATGTAACAGAATACAAATTGGCCTAAAATGATGAAAAAAAAATGATGTTTTATTCTTTTTTTGGAAATGTTATATAGAAGAAAATGAAAAATATTGTTTTTTTTTTTTGTAAGTGCCGGTTCACATTTGTGCGATCACAGAGATCGCATGTAATTCGGAGCGCACTGCTCCTAAAATTACATGCCATCTCTGTGCGGTACAGTTTGTATGGCTGAATTTGCACCGCATTCGCACCTAACTCGCACAGGACCCTTTTTTTGGTCCGCAGCAGAATCGGATCGCATGGTGGTTCACACTAGTGCGATCCGATTCTGTGCGAACTTTCAGATTGCACTGCAATATGCGATCTGATCAGGGGGTGTTGTTAACTGTTAATTGACACCCCCAGCGTGTCGCATATGGCAGTGTGAACTGCCAGGGGTGCGGATGCGATGCGGGAACACGCTGTATATTCCCAGCGTTCCTACATCGCAGGAATGTGAACCGGCACTTAAAGGCTTTTAAAGCATTGCCAATGGACAATTTTAGGTAGAGCAGTTTGTCACCATTTCACAAGCATGCACATGACAAGTTTGGTATCTATTTACCTTATGCAACATTATCTATTATATTTTAGCAAAAAAAAAAAAAATCAGACCTCTGTCTGATCAGCTGTCTTGTAGGGCAGAGGAGGGATCGACGATGTAACAGACCCTTGATTTCTCCACGAGGAGTGCCTGTCACCGGCCAAAGCTATCACAGGGGGTCTTGTTCACCCCTTGTAATAGCAATAAAGTTGAATGAAAAAATATATTTTAACCACTTCCATACCAGGCCATTTCTGGCACTCCGCTCCTACATGTAAAATTCATAATTTTTTTGCTAGAAAATTACTATTAACCCGCAAACATTATATATATTTTTTTAGCAGAGACCCTAGGGAATAAAATGGTGGTCATTGCAACTTTTTATGTCACACGGCATTTGCGCAGAAATTTTCCAGATGCGCTTTTATGGGAAAAAAAAACTTTCATAAATAAAAAAAAAACACTACAGTTAGCCCATTTTTGTTGTATAATGTGAAAGATTATGTTATGTCCAGTAAATAGATACCTAACATATCAGGCTTTAAAATTGCGCACACTCGTGGAATGACGCCAAACTAGGGTACCTAAAAATCTCTATAGGCAATGCTTTAAAAAAGTTTACAGGTTACCAGTTTAGAGTTACAGGGGAGGTCTTGTGCTAGAATTGTTGCTCTCACTCTAAAGTTTGCTACGATACCTCACATGTATGGATTGAACGCCATTTAAATATTACATATGTGGCCATGACGAACGCATACGTTCTCTTCTGCATGTAACAGGCGGGGATAAGGGCACTTTAATTTTTTAATTTTTTTTTTATATTTTATTTTTTTTATCACTTTTATTCCTATTACAAGGACTGTAAACATCCCTTGTAATAGGAATAGTGCATGACAGGTTCTCTTTATGGAGAGATCTGGAGTCAATAAGATCTCAAATCTCTCCTACAGGCTGGAAAGCCTGAAATAAAAAAAAAAAACGATCTCGGCTATCCAACCGAGGTCACAGCAGTATTAACAACTGCCAGGCCAGGCGTGACGTCATCACCTCATGCCCTGGCCTTCAAGAGTCAAAGAGACTGCAGGGGACCATCTGGTCCTCAGCAGTCTCTATGGTGTACTTCCGCCAGCGGCCGATTCCTTCCCCGGCACGCCGATCGCACGGGAGAGTCAGTAGAAGCACCGGAGGGGGCGGGAGGGGGAGATGTCCTCTCCCGCCACCTATAAGAACAATCAAACGGCTGAACAGCCACTATGATTGTTCTTATGGTGAAGGGAATCGCAAGCTGAAAAACCCTATTATCTGAATGATGCCTGCATCTGCACCCATCATTCAGATATCCCCACCTAAACCCCTGAAAGTCATATGACGCCCAGCGGTAAGGAAGTGGTTAAAAGAGTGTAACAAAAAGAAAAAGCGAATAAAAAAAATATTATTAAAAATGAACAATTTAAATGACTCCCGCCTGCCCCCATGATCATGCCAAATGCAATTGTGTGCTTAGGTCTGGCATGCATATGTAAAGAATGATTGCATCACACATGTAAGGTATCGCTATGAACCTCATAGTGAGAGAAAACATTCTAGTGCCAGAGCCCACGAATAACCTATAAAGGCTTTTAAAGTGTTGCCAATGGACAATCTCAGGTACCGCAGTTGTTGCCATTTCACAGGAGTGCGCAATTTTCAGTCTTGGTGTTGGTGACGTATTACCGGACACAGCGCCATCTTTTATATTTTACCAGAAAAACTGGGTCTAGTTTTGTGCACTAAAATTAGTTTGAGTGTAGTTTTCAAGAAAATATACAGTATGATGTATTATAGCATAACCCAATGGTGAAGAATTATATGGAGCTGCGTCTGTCAATGGATGATAGAGAAATATATATATATAAAATGTTTGGGGGTTCTAGGTAATTTTCTAGCAAAAGATACTGGCTTTAACTTGTAAGCAACAAGTGTCAAAAAAAGGCTTAGGAATGATGGGGTTAAGATGCCCAGAGGCGGGGCATAGCTTAAGATCACATGACCACCGTAGTTGGCTGTCATGTCATCCAAAAATCAGTTGTCTGCAAAGCGCTATTGACTGCAATTCACACAAATATGCGGCCTCTCTGTGCTAAGGCCCAGGGGCCGAGAGGCCGCTAAATTTTACACAAGAAAAAAAAAAACAATAGAGAAACTGTATATCACAAAGAATGCACTTTTCACCACAGGTACATTACCGGAGATACAAAGAGAATGCTGGTGCATTTAGTAAAAAAAGAAAAAGGACATAAGAACTCTTTAGACCGTAGCAACTTGGTTTCCAGGCCTGTGGCCTGATGTGGGTCTGCCATTTGTACCGGAATCCTCTCCAGCCCATGCGAGCTGAGTCCCTGGGTGTGACAACTGAAGCAGCGACAACTCCAGCATCTTTGTTTTTGGGTTTTTATTATAAATTAAAGGGGATGGGAGAAGGGAATGAGTGGGATACTCCTTTAGGCTCAAACTAATTACAATTGGGACTTTGATCCTGAAAATGCCCGTTGGCGCTTCCTTGACGCCAGCCGGCGCCAGCCAACGCTCACTGACTCTGAGAACACTCTGTATAGCAGAAGAAGTGTTGAATCCCCGACTTATAGTCCAGTAGATCCAAGACTGAGAACCATAGAACTCCTGACACTGTTGTGCAGTAAAAGTCACTGAATACTTTCCCCCGCCTGGCACAGCTTGAGGTAGTATATTGTAGAACTCTGTATAACTGTCACTGTAACTGGCACACACTGTACAATTCAGGGCCCAAACTGCAGGTGCCCCCTTTGACCTTGAACTCTTCAGGGTCCACTGACTATGTACCCCCTTTGCAAATTCAGGGTCCCCTACCTAGGTACCCCCTTTACAGCTAGCTGACACTGGATCCCAGAACCTCTCCCGGAGTGGTCCCCTCTGACTCTAGGCAGACCCCCAGGGACAATCCGCAGTACTCACAACCTGTGTAGGCTTTCCTGGGACTGGACCCCCCTCTCTCTCTCTCTCCGTAGGTTCTCGGCACACCGGATCCCCTCAGCTCAACTCAGCACTCTCTGGATAGTCGGGCGACAACCCGCGACATCCTCCTTCCTCAGACAGGAGCAGAGACAGCCGCACTCTCCTTTCTGGGACTCTGCTCCCCCCAAAGACACCCTGTCATGCACTTCCCCCAAACTTATACCCACTCCCAGAATCATTCACAGCCTAATCTGCCTTCTGGGGTAGTTACAAGCTGGGATGTGTCCCCTGATTGGGCTTCCCACACTGCCCTATGAGAAGCCTCTCACCGAAGCCAGTGGGGATACTTCCCCTTCAGCAGGCACATCTGGAAGACCTGACACCCTACCTAACAAATCACAGCCCTGCTGTTAGGCAGACAAGGCCCACTATATACTTACCTAGCACCTACCTGTAGGGTGCTACAAGACAAATAGAGGGTGTGTACCAAGTTAATGTAATCACCCATAAAGGCGGACACATAGGCGTAAACACAATACTTTAATTGCTCTAAATATAGAAACAAAATCAAGTATATAAAGAGCCTCTGCCAATATCTTGAATGGCACGAGTATCAATTCTACCATCTGTGTAGTAATAACTATGTAGTAAGTTATAAAGTGGCAGATGCAAATATGTAAAATCAGCATTTTTTGCTAGAAAATTACTTAGAACCCTAAAACATTTTTTTTAAAGCAGGGGCATGAGAGGATTAAATTGTGGGTGTTGCAGTTTTTTTATATCACACGGTATTTGCGCAGCTGTTTTTCAATTGCTAATCTATTTGGGGGGCCAATAATACGTTTTAATGCGCAAAAACACAGTAGAAGACCTAATGGTTTGGTCAAATATAAATGATGTTAAGCCACGTAAATAGACACCTAACATGTCAAGCTTTAAAATTGAGCAAACAAATGGAACGACACAATAAATTATCCATAGACGATGCTTTAAAAGCCTTTACAGTTTACCAGTTTAGTGTTACACAGGACACTTAGCGCTATAATCATTGCATATAATATTCTTGCTACAACGTTTGAGGCAATAACTCATGTGTGATGTGCGGTGGGAACGCCATTGATATATATGTGTGTGTGTGACCTACATATGCATTTGCCTTTGCGCATGACCATGGGGGGACAGGGGGGATTTCCATTTTTTTTTTTATTTTAATATTTTTTTTTACAATTTTTTTGTTTACTTTTATGGCTACTCAGAAGGGATGAACAATATCCCTTGTGATAGCTGGAGCAGTGCCAGGTCCTCTTTATAGAGATCTGGGGATATTCCGATCTTCAATCATTCCCTTCAATGCAATGAACACTGTGCTGTGCCCCCACAATGCAGAGTTCAGCGTGCATGCCCCCTTCAATGCAACTGTGCTGTGCCCCCTTCAATGCAATGAACACTGTTCCGTGCCCCCATCAATGCAGAGTTCAGCGCGCGAGCCCCTTTCAATGCAGAGCGCCACAGCATTGTCCCCAATCACTGCAGAGCACCACAGCATTGTCCCCAATCACTGCAGAGCGGCACAGCATTGTCCCCAATCACTGCAGAGTGCCCACAGCATTGTACCCCAATGATTGCAGAGTGCCACAGCATTGTACCCCAATGATTGCAGAGTGCCCACAGCATTGTACCCCAATGATTGCAGAGTGCCCACAGCATTGTCCCCCAATGATTGCAGAGTGCCACAGCATTGTACCCCAATGATTGCAGAGTGCCCACAGCATTGTACCCCAATGATTGCAGAGTGCCCACAACATTGTACCCCAATGATTGCAGAGTGCCCACAGCATTGTATCCCAATGATTGCAGAGTGCCACAGCATTGTACCCCAATGATTGCAGAGTGCCCACAGCATTGTACCCCAATGATTGCAGAATGCCACAGCATTGTACCCCAATAATTGCAGAGTGCCCACAGCATTGTACCCCAATGATTGCAGAGACCAGTGTGCGTGCTCCCTTCAACCCAATGTACTTACCTGGCGGCGGCTCGGCTATCGGCGGCGGCTTCTCCCCTCCTCGATCCTTCGTCCTCTTCTGCGGCGGCGGGAAGGTGAGCGGCGGCGGGAAGGTGAGTTGCTTCTCCCTCATCCTCTTCTGCGGCGGGAACCGGCGGGAAGTTAGCGGCGGTGACGGTGAGTGACTGACGCACGCACCGGCACCTCCCCCATTGCGACGTCAGTGATCGATGTCCTGGATGATGATTGGTCCAGGCTGTAGACTGGACCAATCACAGCCAGGATATCACGAAGGTGGGGGTGGCCAAGCGCTCTTTCCTGCGCCCAGGTTACGCCCCCAGAAGGCAGCCAATCGGCGCCTTTCTGGGTCGTAAACCCCACCCCCCCCTTTAGCCACCACATAGGCCGGCGGACCGATTTTTTTTTTTTTAGATAACTTTATTGTTCTTTTTTGTCCTTTTTTTTTCCTTTTTTTTAAGGGGGTGGCGCCCTATGCACGGGCCGCCACTGATGTGAACGTAGCCTTATGGGTGGCAATTTCTGGGCACTGATGAGGAGACTGTTGGGTGACAGGTGTAATTGGGGGGGGGGGGGGCTGGGGACTGTGTGGGGACCTTTATTAGTGTGCTTTTACTTTTACAGGTGTACAGAGCAGTAACTCACTGTTTCTGGCTCTGCTCTCCTCACACTGGAAACTGTGTGTGAGGGGAGAAGAGCTAGTAACAGTGAGTTACTGCTCTGTGTTTACATTTTGTGATCGGCTGTGAATGGATTCACAGCCGATCACATAGTAAACAGTCACTGTCAGTGGCTGTTTACTACCGCCGGTGACTAGCTGTGTTCCTAGGGAACACAGAGCCACCGACATGACCGCGCTGCGCGCTCCCGATCGCGCATACGCGGTCATCTTCTGGGCTTTACTATTGTGATCGGCTGTGTGATTAGATCACAGCCGATCACGTGGGAAACAGCCATGCCCATTGGCTGTTTCCCCCATGACGGTGACGCGCTGTGTCCCGGGGACACGCCGCCACCGACAGTGCAGGGCGGCGCGCACACGCTCGCACGCCTGCCCTGCCTGAATGGGCCGCCGTCATATGAAGGCAGCCCAGAACATTTGTCACACCGCTCCGCCGTCATTTGACGGTGGGCGGGCGGCAAGTGGTTAAAGACAGCCCTGATTCTAACAGTCTATTCAGTAGGACTATCAGCTGTGTATCCACCTGACTTCTGCACAACACAACTGATGGTCCCAACCCCATTTATAAGGCAAGAAATCACACTTATTAAATCTGACAGGGCACACCTGTGAAGTGAAAACCATTTCAGGTGATTACCTCTTGAAGTGTGACTCTACAATTTCCATAGTCATGAAAATAAAGAAAACTCTTTGAATGAGAAGGTGGGTCCAAACTTTTGGTCTGTACTGTATACATATATACACAGTATATATATATATATATATATATATATATATATATATATATATATACACATACACGTATATATATATATATATATATATATATATATATATATATATATATATATGTATGTGTATATATTTTTATATATATATATAACGTATATATGTACAGTATATATACTTTAACTGATTTATAGTCATTTATTATATTATTTTTTGATTTTGTGTTTCAAACTTTATCATACCCGAGATGTTATAAAGAAGAACACACAGTAAAAAAAAAAATCATATGTAAATAATTGGTTTGGGCTGCTCGTCATTAAGAATTACTAGCAAAATAATTCTACCGCTATCAGCACCTAAAATCGGAAAGAATCATACCACCAGGGAGGTTAAAGAAGAACTACACTCACCGGCCACTTTATTAGGTACACCTTGCTAGTACCGGGTTGGACCCCCTTTTGCCTTCAGAACTGCCTTAATTCTGGCATAGATTCAACAAGGTGCTGGAAGGATTCCTCAAAGATTTTGCTCCATAGTGACACGATAGCATCACACAGTTGCTGCAGATTTGTCGGCTGCTCATCCATGATGCCAATCTCCCGTTCTACCACATCCCAAAGGTGCTCTATTGGATTGAGATCTGGTGAGTGTGGAGAACATTGGAGTACAGTGACCTCATTGTCATGTTCAAGAAACCAGTAATGAGATGATTTGAGATTTGTGACATGGTACTTTACCCTGCTGGAAGGAGCCATCAGAAGATGAGTACACTGAGCCATCAGAAGATGGGTACAATGTAGTCATAAAGGGATGGACATGGTCAGCAACAATACTCAGGTAGACTGTGGTGTTTAAACAAAGTTTTTTGGTACTAAGGGGCCCAAAGTGTGCCAGGAAAATATCCCCCACACCATTACACCACCACCAGTTTGTATAGCTGAAATTGCATTGCATTGGAACTGAAATGGTGGAGGACCCTTTATTTGGTCCGCACTGCAATTGGATTGCATGGAGTTCAGACCCATGCAATCCGATCCCTGGCCAATTTCACAGTTCGCACTGCATTCTACAAACTGATTTGGGGTGTCATTAAGATTACATTGACATCCGCAGTGGTTAGCAGAGAGCAGTGTGAAGTGCCTGTGAGTCAGATGCAATGCAGGAACCCACACAGAAATTGTGGTGGTTCTCGCATCACATCAGTGTGAACCCAGCCTGAATGTATGCACAAGGATTACATATAGAGGTGTCAAACACAAGGCCCGTGGGCTGAATCCACCCTTCCAGGCTATTTTATGTGGCCCTCGCACCTCTCCTGCAGCTACAGGAGAGTTCTAACCCTCCTTTGGTCCTCCTCTAGACCCTGCACTTTCTTCTTCCCAGCAACTCCCCAGCAGCAGCACAAGGTAAGGGAGGGTGGGGAACTCTTAAATTCTGATGGTGGGGGGGGCTCTTGACATCTGATGTAAGAGGGGGTGGGGTGCTCTGGACATCTAATCTTACAGATTCAACCAGCCCTTTGGGGGCAATCATAATGCTGATGCGGCCCGAGAAGAAACTGAGTTTGACACCCCTGCACAAGAAGATTTCTTGTATTAGTATGTGATCTGAACAATACTACATTTACCACAGTTAATCTCTATGCGCCTAATATGGGTCAACAGAAATTCCTTAACACTCTATTCAAAAAGGTCCGGCGGTTGCAACGTGGGCGTCTATTTGTGTAGCGGAGACTTCAAAGATGATCTCAATGTGTCTCCTTCTATTCTTTGGCGCAATAGCACATACTTCTTATCCGTGAAACAAAGGAAACAATTAAAATTGAGATCAACTGGAACCGTTCTTGCAAGAATTTTCTAACCAGTGTGGACACTATTGTTTTCAATGTCTGGTGTGCTCATAAAGCGTACAGTAGAGGCGTGTTGCTACAGTTAGCGGCAGGAGAGAGGAGAAGGATGCAAGGTGTCGACTCATTGCTGTTACAAATTAAATCCTTAGAGGTACAGTACAATCGAAAACTTCACCCACTTCTATCCTTACTGAAAATCTTTTGTGGTGTAGGCAACAACTCCTGCTACTTCTGTTGAATGAACAGGAGAAAGCATTATGCCCCATACACACGTGCAGATTATCTGCAGACTTTTGTCTGCAGATTTACCTTTTCTATGTAGTGCAAGGGCCTGCCGGATTGCATACAAATTGAAAGTGTTTAGGTTTGACCTCATATTATATGGTTTTGGTAAGTCTGCAGACAAAAGTCTGCAGATAATCTGCACGTGTGTATGGGGCATTAAAGACTGCAAAAGCTACATTTTATGCCCAAGGTAACAGAGCAAGCAAACTCTTGGCCAGCATGCTGAGGACAAGGCATCCAAAGTCCTGGCCTCCCTTTGTAGTGGATTTGGTAAGGAATTCACAAGTCTCCCATCCAACTGATATTGCTAATGCTTTCCAGAAGTACTACTCCACATTATACAAATTAAAGGATTATCCTACCACTGCCCAGCCTACGGATGCTGCTATCTCTGCATTTCTAGATACATACAACTTCCCATAGTAGACCCCACCGTGTAAGCCAAACTGAATGCACCTATTACCTCTTCTGAAATCCTTTAATTTTTTTATGGTCTACTTGAGTTGAGCCCAAATCTATGTTTTATTTAACCACTTTCCCACTGCTCACATTGCTGCTACTGCAGCAATGTGGCTCGTTATCGTCCAGTGACGTAGACCTACGTCGCTGGACTCCTCCCCCTGTAGGCGGCGCTCGTGCGCCGCCGGAGGCGCGCTCCCGCTGTTTTCAGTCACAGCGGGAGTCGGGCCAGGGGAGGAGTGGTCGCCGCCGCCGCTCTTCCCCGATCGTCGGGGAATCGAGTGAGGAGATCCGCCCGCTTGTGTAAACAGAGCGGGCGGATCTCCTAAGTGACAGGCAGGGACAGATCGCAGTGTTCAGCATAGCTGAACATCCGATCTGTCCTTGTGTCACTCAGTCACCCCCCCCCCCCCACACGTTAGTAAGCACCAGGCATACATTAACCCCTCCCTCTCCAATAAAATTAACCCCTTCCCTGCCAGTGTCATTTTTTACAGTAACAGTGCATATATATAGCACTGATTACTGCAGTAATGTCACTGGTACCCCCAAAAATGTCAGTCAAGGTTCCGATCTGTCCGCCGCAATGTCGCAGTCCCGTAAAAAAAATCGCAGATTGCCGTCATTACGTGTTAAAAAAAAAAAACACCAAAAATGACAGAAATCTTTCCCTTAGTTAGTAAACGCAATAACTTTTGCGCAAACCAATCAAAATACGCTTTTTGCTAATTTTTTTTTACCAAACATAGGTAGCAGAAAACAAATTGGCCAAAATTTTTTAAAAAATTTGATTTTTACATTTTTTTTTTGGGGGGGGGGGGGGAATTTCATATAAAAAAATGTTAAAAATATTGTTATTTTTTCAAAATAAACGCTCTTTTTTTTTTATAGCGCAAAAAGTAAAAATCGCACTGGTGATCAAATACCACCAAAAAAAAGTTCTGTTTGTGGGAAAAAAAGGACGTAAATTTTGTTTGGGTACGGCGTCGCACGACCGCGCAATTGTCAGTTAAAGTCGCACAGTGCCGAATCGCAAAAAGTGGCCTGGACGTAAGACAGCAAAATCCTCCAGTGGTAAAGTGGTTAAACAGACAGTTCATGAATACTGTATGGTGTTGTGGTGTACATGGCATGCTTTCCTTGTTGTTTCTCCTTTCTTTTCCTTCTCTTCTGTTTCAGTCTTTGTTTTCCCTAGTAATGGGGAATGTCTGTTCTTGGAGGTTTTTCTCTTTTGAAAGCCCCTCTGTCCAGTTGAGAGAGATTATGAGTGGGCTTGGTTCTTAATACACTATATTGTCAAAAGTATTGTGACACCTGCCTATACACGCACATGAGCTTTCATGGCATCCCAGCCTTAGTCCGTAGGAGTCAGTATTGGCCCATCCTTTGCAGCTATAACAGATTCAACCCTTTTGGGAAGGCTGCCCATAAGGTTTAGGAGTGTCTATGGGAATGTTTGACCATTCTTTCAGAAGCACATTTGTGAGGTCAGGCACTGATGGTGGAAAGAAGGCCTGGCTCACAGTCTGCGCTCTTATTCATCCCAAAGGTCTTCTATCGAGTTGAGGTGCACAAAGCAAGGTCCATAAAGACATGGATGAGCGAGTTTGGGGTGGAGGAACTTGACTGGCCTGCACAGAGTCCTAACCTCAACCTGATAGCACACCTTTGGGATGAATTAGTCCGAGCCAGGCCTTCTCGTCCATCATAAGTGCCTGACCACACAAATGCGCTTCTGGAAGAATGGTCAAACGTTCCCATAGACACACTCCTAAACCTTGTGGACAGCCTTCCCAGAAGAGTTGAAGCTGTTATAGCTGCAAAGGGTGGGCTAACTCAATATCGAACCCTATGGACTAAGACTGGGATGCTAATAAAGTTCATCTGCATGTAAATACTTTTTACAATATAGTATATATTGTATTATGTATGCCTTATTTTCCTTACCTGAGAGCGGTGTGCTCATTATGTAATCCAATGGTGTGACACATTGTCAAATGCGATGTCCAGTTGTGTCTGGTGTATTTTATTTTCTTTCTTTGTAAAAATTCAATAACAATTATTGGATCATAAAGATATGAGTGCCTATGAATCCCTGGCCATAGAGATGAAGCACCCATTTTCTTTTTGAAGTCTTTGCAATATGATGGACTTTATTTGCCTTCATGTTGCTGCACTTTGTTCTTAAAAATGGACAATACAGTTGACTGTTGTTACTGCACTTGTATTCATTCTCAGGCCTTTGGGCCCATGTACTGTATTCGCACTTTTTTTTTATTCAAATAAAGTACTTGTGGAATATATAAAGAAATGAGTGACCAGCAACTGTTCAGTATGAAGAAGTGAGTCAAAGGTTTTATGAAGAAAAGCTTTGCAATGGTTTTTCCTGAATGTTAGAGTAAAGTAATGTATGTAGGAGATTGTTGACCCGGATCCATAATCCGTTTACCTTTGGACACCAGATATGTGGCATAGTGCCCTCCTGGAGGCATGCTCGGTAACACGTATAAAGTAGGCCAGATAGGCTGGTATAAAATAAGGCATAAGATTTTGTGTTTGGATTCCAAGCAGAAACAAGGTGCAGTCATTGAGTTCTTGATGAAGGAGGGATGCAGGCTGTCTGACATCCACAGAAGGCTACAGACAGGGCCGGACTGGGAATAAGATTCAGCCCTGGAAATATTTTCATACCAGCCCCATAGCATTATTATACCAGCTCAACAGCATGTCATTATATTCTTCTTCATAAAAAGGAAAACCATGCATTTTTAAGCACATCTGAAGAGTGTATTATAGATAAGACAGATATGAAAGCATATAGGGCTTTTATATATATTAACTCCGGTTCAAAGTGGAAAAAGTGCCATACATGGTACAGGAGGTGGTCATAGGCTGTGTGGACATGGCACAGGAGATGTCAGAGGCTGCGAGCATTGTACAGGAGGATATGTCAGAGGCTGTGAGCATTGTACAGGAGGATATGTCAGAGGCTGGGGGCATAGTACAGGAGATGCAGGGGCTGCGGGCATGGTACAGAGATGTCAGGTTGCGAGCATGGTACAGGAGATGCAGGGGCTGTGGGCATGGTACAGGAGATGCAGGGGCTCTGGACATGGTACAGGAGATGCAAGGGCTGTGGACATGGTACAGAAGATGCAGAGGCTGCGGCACAGTACAGAAGATGCCGAGGATGCAGACATGGTACAGGAGATGCAGGGGCTGTGGGCATGGTACAGATGATGCAGGGGCTGCGGACATGGGGCAGGAGATGCAGAGGCTGAGGCAGGAGATGCAGAGGCTGCGGGCATGGTACAGGACATGCAGAGGCTGCGGCATGGTACAGGACATGCAGAGGCTGCGGACAAGGTACAGGAGATTCAGAGGCTGCGGGCATGGTACAGGAGATGTGGGGCTGCGGGCATAGTGCAGGAGATGTTGGCTGCGGGCATAGTGCAGGAGATGCGGGGCTGCGGGCATAGTGCAGGAGATGCGGGGCTGCGGACATGGTACAGGAGATGCAGAGGCTGTGGGCATGGTGCAGGAGATGCGGGGCTGAGGGCATGGTGCAGGAGATGCAGGGCTGTGGGCATGGTGCAGGAGATGCAGGGGCTGCGGGCATGGTGCAGGAGATGCAGGGGCTGCGGGCATGGTACAAGCGAATCTCCTAAGGAGATGCAGGGCTGCGGAGTGGTCTTACCCATCGGTGAGGTGCCGTACATTTAAAAATGGCACCGCCCGGCGCCTTTACGTCACTGCGCATGTGCCCTCTGCCCGAGAATGGCCGCAGCGCTGGATGCACAGTGTACATGTTGGGCCGGCCGCAGCCATTTTTTTTTTACAGGTGCCAGTGATGTTCAGGCAGCCCCAGGGAAATTTCCCGGTATCTCGGTAGGCCAGTCTGAATGTTAACAGAGATGACACCATTGACAACAGTCCCCAATGACAAGACATTGCTTATGTCAATGATGTCATCTCCATAAACATTCTGTAGCCTTCTGTGGATGTTGGACAGTCTGCACCTCTCCTTCGTCAAGAACTCAGTGACAGCATGTCATTGCCTCTGCTTGGAATCCATTATTTATCTGCAATGAAAAAGAAAAAAGTTACTATGGAGAAAGGGTTACTCTACCAACGTGTGAAATTTGAATGACCTGCTGTATGTACAGTATGTTAATAAAAAACATGTCCCCTTTTTAATTCCGGTACAGCCCTTGTATCTTATACATCACTGTCTAATTAACGTATCCTGGAAATCCTCTTTGACTCCTTTAACCACATGCAATATTCAAACTCTGAATAGGTACAAGTGTCTTAAGCCCCCAAAACGCAATGGAAGTTTTATGTAAACATATGAATAATTACAGTATTTAGGCTATTTGGATCCTTTCAATATTTGGTCTGGTGCTCCTAATAGGTTGTCTGTTTAGCCAATGGGGGATTTATTTCCTGTTTTCCTAATGACCACTGTCAAAAGGGCAGAAAATAATAAGAAATCTAACATTGCCCAGCTGCCACCATAATGCCTGGTACACAATAAGATTATCGCCCTCATGATCTTTTTTTTTTTTTTTTTTGCATACTAGTCTCATATCAAAAATTAAAGAGGTTACTAAAGTTACGAAAAATCTTGTACGACAGAATAAAAATTTGAAAGTGATGTATTTTCGGACAACAACTGTACTGATTAAACAAAAATCGTATGATCTGGTATTGTACAAGAAAAATTTCCGTGCATGTCCCTTCGGATAATTCCGGATGAACTGTTGTGATCGACTCTCGAAAGCTGTGTACCAACGATCAGATTATTGTACGATGAATAGAAAGCGGTATTTTTCGTACGATTTTCTGATCGTGCTTACGGGCCATAACAGAAGGTGAGGGTAAATCTTCAAATTGGGACACCTGATTGTTCAATGTGAAGTTTTTCCTTTATTTTGAAGAAATTTCCTCTGACTTCTTGTTGTGTCTCCAGGCCAGAAAGTGAATTGATGTCTTTCCCAAAAAAAAAAATTAATTTTTAATCAAGAATTAACTTTATTTAAAAAATCACATTTTTTTGCAGTACAAGAATATAGTGCATCTGATATTTACAGCATGTCCAAAATCAGCCATTGACTCACCATTGCTCTAAACATTTCAAACTGATACAGGTCACACGTCATGTCATAGGCATAAAACAGATATCTCAGTAACAATTCAACTCAACTCAAAACACTTTTTATTTGTGGAGGAATCACTTTTTATTTGTGGAGTAAGCATGGGCCTGATAAAACTCTATGCCATTAATTTACCAAAACAGGAGAATGCTAAAACTGGTGCACCTCTGCTGGAGAATGCTAAATCTGGTGCATCTCTGCACAGAAACCAATCAGCTTCCAGTTTTTTTTATTTTTTATCAAAGCTTAATTGAACAAGCTGAAGTTAGAAGCTGATTGGCTACCATGCTGCACCAGATTTTGCACCCCCCAGTTTTAGTAAATAAACCCCATTGCATATTATTTTTAGCACCTTTTTGAACCTTAGCAATAATTTTGTACAAGGAAATACAATATGAAAAGCAGCTGTAAATAAATATATTGTTAAGGGTTTATAAAAATTGTTGATTTGTTGGATAGTGTGGTTGTAGAGGTTATATTATTTTCACCCAAGATTCACCCATTTTTCACATCAGGTTTAATTAGAAAAACCATATCTCTCTTGGGTGAAAGTCCTGTGAAGTTTTGCGAAACTCTAATAAATAAACCACTAAGAGAATTTCATTGTTAGGGTTTACAAACAATTTAAAGTGTCTGTAATGGAACCGCGACCCCACAATGTGCTTGTGTGCTTCCGTCAGAATACCGCTTCCTTCAGTTTTGAACAGAGATATCAGATATTCTAGCCGCCCCCCATACAAAACTAGCCAATAATAGCTTGTATAATATCTGGAACTTTAATTGAACAAACTCACACCGAATATATACACCACCAGGTCAGGTGCCTGATTACATTATCCTATGCATATGAAATTGCGTACAGAAAAACATTAGTCGACAACACTATATGGAATATACGGTACTTACAGAACGTCCTTTTAAAAAAAAAAAAAGAACATTTCTAGATTTTTGCCCATATACATGGCGGGAAAAACTTTATTAAATCCTCCTCAATGCTAGCTTGGGAGTTGGATCTAAACAAAACTTTTGATGGTGAGGAATGGCGTAAGGCTATTGCCTTCACATTTAAATCCAAGTGTGTCAACCACTGGGACAATTATCTGAAAACCTTACATAGGAGTTACCTAACCCCTTTTAAATTATCTTGAATATTACCGGCCACACAACCAGAATGTTGGAGACAGTGCGGTGCAGTTGGCAACTTGCTCCTTATACTATGGGGATGCAAAAGTGTGGAAGACAGGTGGTTGAGCTGATGACATTAGCATCTGCCATGAGTCTGACTCAGCAGTCCCCTATTGGCAATTGACAGATAGGCCTTTAACATGGATCCTAAGACTAGAGTCGCAGAGTCTGTGTGTCCTGAGGAGATGTGGACTTGAATCAAAAGTAACTTTACTCCAAGGGTCCCCCCAGCATACACCCCACAAAGAGCAATGTTCCCTCACAAGCCAGGGCCCATAGTCAGTAGGCAAGAGGCTAGCCTGCAGTCCCCTCCAAAAGCCCCTGTCCTGAGTGAGTTTGATACAGTGTCAATTCACGTTTGTATAAAAAATAAAAAGGTGAATTAACACCCTAAACTTTCCAAACTCACTGGTCTCCGGTGCACTCAACTCCGTGGGTGATTGGCTGTACCTGCCAAAACAGCTGGTACAGTGGTCCAGGGATTTGAAAGCCCCGCTCTTCTTCCCTTTTTTATTTTAGGGCTTCCTGTTGTCACCAGGGACGTGATCATTTTCCTGTTGTCACCAGGGACGTGATCATTTTGAATTAAGCTGGGTTCACATGTATGCAAACTGAATGTGGGTTTCCCTGCATCCAATTTGCATGGCAGGCGAGTGTGACCGGCTCTCAAAGAAGCTGGTTTATACAGGTCCGGGACGGCTGCGGTCTGCATTCAAAAATGGTCCTGTGCGTCTTTAGCTCCGATTCAGGTGTGAATTCAGGCAAAAATTCAGACCTAATTCGCACCTGGACCGGTGAACAGGGACGCACTGTACCCCAGGCACGAACTCACAGCTGCATATGTGTGAACCCGGTCTAATCAAAATTGCTTTGATCCATCCTGGAAGCAATAAGGAAAGGAGAAGAGATGGGCATTCAAATCCCCAGACGGCTCATACGTCAATGATGTCATGAGTGTTCCCTCCCCTTTGTTACGTGCAACTATGGGGCATCTCCATCACGCAACTCATTGGGCAAGCTGACAGGCAATCATGTGGCAGCTTCCCACATATTGGAGAAAATTGGGTTTGAACCACGTTTGGATCCATACCTAGTTGTCACCCAAGGACAGAAAATGTGTTTCTGGCAGAAACACCAGGTAAAAATAAAGGACAGAGAGAAAACAAATGCAGTCACTACAGCTAAGAACTGGTTAGCTGCAATATATTACATTTTTGCACTTGGGTTCAGGCTAAATTCACACCAAGTTTTGTAGGACTGCATTGAGTGGTTATTCTATTGCAGTGTCATCAAAAGATTCGGTGTTCCCTACCTGGCTGGTTCATACCACCACATTGCAGTGGTGTGCACTTAAGAAAAGTGTAGCAAGCCATACTTTTTTCCAGATCATCAAGACAAACCACCTCCTCGCACTGCATGGCGGCCAATAGAACTTTGTGAAATGGCACCTTGTGAGTGACATTTCCATGGATTTTATATACAAAGAAAAAGTGAACAGTGCGCTGTACTGTGATTGGCACTTTGGCGTATTTCCACCACACACCAGCCGGTGCTTTGTAACACAATGGCCAGTGTGAATGTACCCCTAAATAAACTGTAACTTTATTCTAAAATGCTGGACATTATCATAGTTTGCACTGAAAGCAATGACATTGACCCCTTTCCCCCAGCCAATACCAACTAATTCACTCCAGTCGTTTTATCTGGTATGAAGGTGATATTGTGTCATTATTAACATTGTGACTCATAAGCATTTATTAAGCATTGTGTTAAAACAGGCTTAATTACTTTTTCCTGTGTTATCTTTCATTGTATTCAATTCTATTGTATTCTGTCTTTGTGGCTTCTTCTTCTTCCCTTATTGGGCAGTATAAGGGGGAGGCTGATTAGTGGGGACTTCAGAAGTTGGGTATGATAGCAGTGCTGAGGCCATGGCATTTTTCTGAATTAGGAACACCTGGAAGAATGACACAAATACAGAAGCTATAATACAGACATCAAACTGTTTTAAACATCATTATACCTTAGCTATAGCGTATTTGAAAATTGACACATTAAAAAGACCAATAGGCTTATGATAATGACAACATACAGTATCTGTGTCTCATTTACTTAACGTCTCACTAAACCCACATCATAAACTATAATTATAATAAATGGTGTATCACATGCTCTTCATACTCACTCAGTCACTATGAGATTCATTTTCAGTATTCTGCAAAAAACCTGGTTGATCCCGCTGCTCTCTATCTCCCCCTTCTGTCCAAGTCCCCAGTTCAGCTAGGGATTTTGCCAGAGGCGTAACTAGAACCATCAGGGCCCCAGTGCAAAAAACCATGAAGGCCCCCCCCCCCCGGCCCCTGACCATCAAGCCTGGGGCTCTTCCCACTGATCCTGGGGCCCTTTACTCTTGTTGTGGGGCCCTTTCACAAGAGTGGGCCCCCTTACTGCCATCTAGGGGCCTCCCCACGGTGGTGAAATGCCAGGGCCGGGCCGCAAGTGTGACCTTTGCGATCCTGGAAGTTCACCCAATGCTGTCAGTAGTTTTTATTTTTTGGTATTTTAATTGTATTATTTGTTATCATTTTATTTAATTTTTTTTTTACAGTGTCACTGACTATGACTCTGTCCATTTAGAAAAAGAAGGAGCTGGTAAATTACATATTTACCGACCCCTTCCTGGTTCTCTATTGTGTCACATCCCCTGCAGCAGCCAGCAGGAGAGGGAGCACAGTGTGTGTGTGGGGGGGGGGGGGGGGGCAGGGGAGCACACAGGGGCCCAGAGACAGAAGAACACAAGTGAACTGGATAGGAGGAGTGGCAGGGGCAGCATACAGAGGAACCAATCTCCTCCATTTTCCTCTTGCAGCTACAGGAGGTAAAAGGAGGACAGTGATTTCTCTACATGCTGCCCCCGCCACCCCTCCTATCCAGGTTACAGGGGTGCCGCATAGGCCCCCTGGAGCATGGGGCCCGGTTGCAATTCCAACCCCTGTAGTTACGCCCCTGAGCATTTTGCACCTGTATATAAAGAGGAGGTATAGGTGGTGTTTTCTGTATAATATGTGCAATCCTTAAAAAAAAAATCAGACACTAGTGAAATAAAGTTATACAAGGGATAAACTAAATGTAAAAATGTGTATGTGTGGTCCTATTGCACAAACCCCATATGAAAACAATGATAAGGTACAAACATAAAAAAAGCTTAAATACTATAATAGTGATCCACACTTATAAATTACTAGACACACTCTGTAATAATAAATACAGTGCTACAGAAGAGTGCTCTCCATGCAGAAATGTGCCAAAAAAGTGCAATGTTCAAATGAGTCCATAAAACAATCTAATAAGTAAAAAAATTCAAAAAAATTGGTAACGTGCTATGGTGCAAAAAATATGTTCTCCAAGGTGCAGCATCAGTCTCTTGGTGATAAAAACAGGAGGTGAATCCCCTCGTGCTCCCCCCTCAGCTCCACACTCACCAGAGGACTGAACCCCTGCCCAACAAATGGTATAATACACGATCCTGTATCTCCTCCTCCGTCTCACCGGGTCTGTTCAATGGGAATTCCCCTCACAGGGTATATGGACAAGAGAGGCAACTCATCATGTGAGTCCGTAAAAAAATGCATTTATTTTAAAACCAGAAAACACATTTACAGCAGTTCAAGGAATATAAGCGGTCTGCAAAGTACACTTGGTCACTTACGTTTCTGAGTTTCTGATCCATGGAACGCACAGCGTTCAGGACATAGTGTACTTTGCAGACTGCTTGTATTCCTTGTACCACTGTAGGTGTGTTAGTGCATCTGACCCCTGCAGGGGTTCAGTCCTCTGGTGAGTGTGGAGCTGAGGGGGGAGAACGAGGGGATTCACCTCCTGTTTTTATCACCAAGAGACTGATGCTGCACCTTGGAGAATATATTTTTCGCACCATGGAGAATATATTTTTCGCACCATGGAGAATATATTTTTCGCACCATATAATTTTATCATTTTTTATGAGTTTTTTTACCTATTGGATTGTTTTATGGACTCATTTGAACATTGCACTTTTTTTTGCACATTTCTGCGTGGAGAGCACTTTCCTGTAGCACTGTATTTATTATTACAGAGTGTGTCTAGTAATTTATAAGTGTGGATCACTATTCTAGTATATAAGCATTTTTCATGTTTGCACTTTATCAGTGTTTTCATGTGGGGTTTGTGCAATAGGACCACACATACACATTTTTACATTTAGTTTATCCCTTATATAACTTTTTTCACTTGTTTCTGTTTTATTTTCATAGGGATTGCACAAATTATACAGGTAGAGCCACCTATACCTCTTTATTTTCATTTCCATACCCCACTAGGTGGGATATGTGAGGTTTGCTGCAGCCATTTTGTTCACACTGTAGTGCGGAACATTACCAATTTCAGATTTTGCACCTGCGGTGGCAACTCTGCACATGCTCAGTTTTCAGTGATCTTCTATGCTGAGAATTTCCTCCCTATGACATCAGAGCAGCCAATGTGACTATAGAGTCACACATATGGGTGTATTATACACAGTGGTAAATGACAGCCCACTCCCTCCCTTTACCTTCATGCCCACTAACCAGCTAAACACAATGGGGGCAGGATACTATATGTAGATTGATGGAGGCTTCACCTTGCTTTTTATTCTAAGACACAGGCTGGAGGGGCGTGACACAGATTGTGACTGGTGGAAATCCGACAACACCATTATATTGCCAAAAAATAATAAAGATTTGTATGACAATCTTTAACCACTTACTGCAAATCGATGTAGCTCTATGTCGGCTGCAATAAGTGGGTGATGCCTACAGCTAGAGGCATCATCCTGGTACCATTATTTAGAGTCGGCTTTCAGGTGGTAACAACTGATGCGGCTCAGGAGCTGCTCGGTTGTTACCCCAGTGAGTGGGAGGAGACGCCCCCCTCCTGCCGCTTTCCGCGGCTCTGCCCGGGTCTAGACAGGCTAGGAGAGAGTTGGGTCATGTGACTGCTGTATTAGGAAAAGGGTACTTAGATGTTTTTTTTATTAAAATAATTACAGTGCCATCATCCACATACAGAAAGAGATGGGAAAATGTCAATTAAATAGTGTGTGTTTAACATCACTTAACCACTTAAGCCCCGTAGGATTTGGCTGCTCAATGACCAGGCCCTATTTTGCGATTTGGCACTGCGTGAATTTAACGGACAATTGCGCGGTCGTGCGACGCTGTACCCAAATGAAATGGATGTCCTTTTTTCCCACAAACAGAGCTTTCTTTTGGTGGCATTTGATCACCTGTGCGATTTTTATTTTTTGCGCTATAAACAAAAAAAGGCCGACAATTTTGAAAAAATAACAATATTTTTCACATTTTTTTTTATATGAAATTCTCAAAAAAAAAAAAAAAAAGAAAAAGTAAAAATCTAAATTTTCTAACATTTTAGGCCAATTTGTTTATTGCTACATATTTTTGGTAAAAAAATTGCAATAAGCGTATTTTGATTGGTTTGCTCAAAAGTTATTGCGTTTACCAACTACAGGAAAGATTTATGTCATTTTTATTGTTTTTTTTTTTAACTAGTAATGGCGGCGATGCAATTTTTTTTGCGGGACTGCGACATTGCGTCGGACAGATCAGACCCCTAACTGACATTTTTTACATTTTTAGGGGGACCAGTGACATTACTACAGTAATCTGTGCTAAAAATATGCACTGTTACTATAATAATGACACTGGCAGGGAAGAGGTTAACAGTGTGGGTGATCAAGGGGTTAAATGTGTACCTAGGGGCGTGGCTTGTGGAATGACCATAGAGACCTGTGATCCTATCTAAAAGGTTCTGTGATCATTCCAGGGAGAAGAACGGTTGGCTGTGTTTACATACAACAGCTGACCGTTCTTCTCTCTCTCAGCGGGGAACAACTGCGCGGGGGGGGGGGGGGGGGCGTGGCTTGTGAAATGACCATAGAGACCTGTGATCCTATATAGAAGGATCACAGGCACTCTATGATCATTCAACAACGGGCTATAGCCATTAGCAGTGATCGCACTAAAATAAAACTGACAGGCTGGTTGTGCTGAAGTCGATCGATAGATAGATCAACCTCAGTATAACCAGCTTGCCCATGGATGAATCGAAATTCGACTGGTGCCTGCTGAACTGGCTGAATTTCATAGTTACATAGAAAATCTGGTTGAAAAAGACACTTGTCCATCCAGTTCAACCAACATAAATAAAAAAATAATAATAATAGAAATTATTTTGATTCGTCTATGGCCGGCTTAAGGAACACACACCTTTTAATGTTTTTTTTTTTTTAATTGTCCCTCAATGTATAACTATTATCAATCATGTCGTCTAAGAATGTAGGTCCACGTCAATCACAATGTATGACAGCTGCCAACCCGCATAAACTCACACCTGACTGATCCAGACGCTTTCTGCGTGTCGCGTGACGTCTCTGGTAATCCCCACTGATAAAGTAAACAAAGGGGTGTGGTCACCCTGTGATGTCAGTGACCAAATATGGACATGGCCATATAAATGTAGTCAGGTGCCGGCTATCATAGTATGAATACAGTGGACATGACCTCATTGCTGCAGTCTGCTCCTGTTTCCCTCTAGTTCTGCACTTAGATTGTTTGCATCACATTTCTGAGCCAAGAAGCAGAGGACTGTGGGATTTGTAGTCCTGTGTTCAGCCATAACTGGACTCCTGAGTCTCTCACAAGCTGCTAAGGGCGATTATGGGAGAGGCTATTTAATCACTTGCGGCAGGTTGGCCCTGTCCCGCGAAATGACATAGCTGTACGTCGTTTTGCGGGACCGCTAGTGGGGGCGCGCACACGCCAGTTGACTACAGAGGGAGCCAAGCAGTGGGTCCGGTGGCTGCGATGTCCACTAGGCACCCGCGATCGTTCCCCATGGAGACAGAGCGGCGGTCTGCCGTTGTAAACACAGCAGACCGCTGTTCTGTCAATAATGAACACAGGGATCCTGTGTTCCTCTTATTTAGGAACACAGGTCTCTGTGGTTATTCAGCAAGCCCATCCCACACACAGTTAGAAAGCACCCCCTAGGGACACATTTAACCCTCTGATCGCCCCTGGTGTTAACCCCTTCCCTGCCAGTGTCATTAGTACAGTAACAGTACAAATTTTTAGCACTGATTACTGTAGTAATGTCACAGGTCCCCCCAAAAGTGTAAAAAATGTCAGCTAGGGGTCCGATCTGTCTGCCGCAATGTCGCAGTTCTGCTACAAATCGCTGAACGCAGCCATTACTAGCAAAAAAAAAAAAAAATAAATAAAAATGACAAATCTTTGCCCTGGTTTGTAGACACATTAACTTTTGTGCAAGCCAATCAATATACTCGTATTGGGATTTTTTTTTTTTTTTTTTTACCAAAAATATGAAGCAGATGACATATTGGCATAAAATGATAAAAGAAAAAGGGGATTTTTACATTTTTTTTGTATTGGGAATGTTTTATAGCAGAATGTAAAAAATATAGTTTTCTTTTTTTTTTTTTCAGAATTGTCGCTCTTTTTTTGTTTATAGCGCAAAAAATTTAAATTACAGAGGTGATCAAATACCACCAAAAGAAAACTATTTGTGGGGGAAAAAAAGCACATCA
Organism: Pelophylax lessonae; assembly: GCF_965119305.1. Classification (NCBI taxonomy): domain Eukaryota; kingdom Metazoa; phylum Chordata; class Amphibia; order Anura; family Ranidae; genus Pelophylax; species Pelophylax lessonae. The sequence continues at coordinate 142,508 of NW_028119972.1, forward strand.
ATGTTATTTGGGTACATCGTCACACAAAAGTATAACAGCCCGGAGTTTGAATTTTTATAATCTTTATGACTGCAGAAGTATAAGGGGTAAAGCCAGAACTGAACATTCAGTTTAACCACTTGCCGACTGCCTAACGACTATTTACGTCGGCATTCAGCCCCTCACAGGCAAAGTGACGTAGGGGTATGTTACTAGCCTGTGAGGCTCTAGGGAGCAAGCGTGCGCCGCCGGAGGCGCGTTCCCGCTCGCTCACGGACCCCCCCCGCGCGTGTGAGCGGCGGACCCGATGCCTGCCGGTCACTCACGATCGTCGGTTACACCGGGAGAAAGGCAGGTGGCTAATGTAAACAAAGCCGCCTGTCATTCTCCCCTGTGTAACAGCAGAGATCATACAGTCCTGCTATGTAGGACCGTAGATCTCTGCTGTTACATGAAAAGCCACATGCAATCACAGTTAGAATCACGCCCCTAGGGACACACTTAACCCCCCCTTCTCCAATAGAGTTAACCCCTTCCCTGCCAGTGTCATTTTTACAGTAACAGTACATATGTATAGCACTGATTACTGTAGTAATGTCACGGGTACCCCCAAAAGTGTCAAACATGTCAGTCAAGGGTCCGATCTGTCCTCCGCAATGTCGCAGTCGTGCAAAAAAAAAAAAAAGACAAAAATCTTTCCCTTAGTTAGTAAACGCAATAACTTTTGCGCAAACCAATCAAAATACGCTTTTTGCGAATTTTTTTTACCAAACATATGTAGCAGAAAACAAATTGGCCAAAAATGTTAAAAAATTTTGATTTTTACATTTTTTTTGGGGGGGAGGGGAAATTTCATATAAAAAAATGTGAAAAATATTGTTATTTTTGCAAAATTGTCGCTCTTTTTTTGTTTATAGCGCATGATCAAAAAAAAAAAAATCGCACAGGTGATCAAAAACCACAGAAAGAAAGCTCTGTTTGTGGGGAAAAGAAGGATGTAAATTTCATTTCGGTACAGCGTCGTACGACCGCGCAATTGTCCGTTAAAGTCACGCAGTGCCGAATCGCAAAATAGGCCCTGGTCAGGAAGGGGGTAAAATCTTCCGGGGCTTAAGTGGTTAAGGCCCCTTTCACACCATCAAGTCTGCCTGTCAGTTTTTCAGGCAGACCCAATCAGACCACCCATTGTTCTCTATGGGGCAGCGGATGTCAGTGGACATGTGTCTGGTGACACCCGCCAGGCATCTGATCCGATAAAGCTCCCTAAAAATAGACATATGGCGATACATTAGCCATCCGTCCAGCAGATTGGATGACAATCAGATGGAAATGGACATGCAGTCCATTTCCATCTGACAGCCCCATAGAGGAGAGCGAGCTTTGTCCGTTTACGCCAAAAACAAAAAAAGGATGGTGCAAACGCCTAGTGTATTACCTTTAACACCATAAAAGATTTATTGGAAATGCCAAAAACATACCTATAAACATGAGAAGATAAAAAGCATATCAGTCACAACTCCAGCATTGGGGAAATGAGATCACTGCAGTTGGAAAGCTGACGCGTTTCGGGAGACATGCTCCCTTTCTTAGAGCCCATGTGTCTGTGTACACTCTGCATAGTGGAGTGGACATGGACCTGTCATCCGCCCGCTCAGAAGGGATCAGTGGAGAGATCTCCCGCTGGGCAGGTGGATTCCGCTTGGACAGATCCGCTCCATCTGAAAGGGGCCTTAACCAGCTAAATATGTTTGAGGTGCATTAAAACAAAAGATGTGGAAGGGCTTACCCTTTGTTTTCTTTACAAAGCAGCCACAGCCTGAGTAGAAAGGCTGGTCCTCTGCCAGCATGCTGGGAAGAAGAAGGAGCCTTGCTCTCTGTGTGGAAGCGGTGCTCTCTCTGAAAAGGTCTAGCTTACCCCCTACTTAACTAGAGCTCTCCCTATGGATTGGAGAGCTCCAACTCTGGCTCAGCAGGGAGTGTGTGGGACCTCTGCAGAAAGTCCACTGCTTTCACACAGACAGCAAGGGTCCTTCTCTACAGCATGCTGGTATGGGGCAGGATTGCGATATAGACTGTGACGGCTTTATAAATAAAATTAACTGTAAGCGGCCCCTCCCCTTCCATTGCAAGCTTAAAATGCTTGTCATGTCTAGGGGGTAGAGGAGTTTAATTAGCCTTTACACACTGGGATGTAAAAAATAAATGTAGCTTCTACAAAATGCCATGCAAAATGAAGGCCTTTTTTATTTTCAATCTTTATTTATTTATTAATTACATCCAGAAATAAAAACAAAAAAAAATGAACATTCATAGGGAAAAAAAAAAAATAAATGGTGCAACATTTGTCGTGAACCACAAATATTCAAACAGCTTCACAGTTAAACTATTATCCAGTATGCTGAAGAAAATAAAGCTCCAAGTTGCTTTAATGAAAAGGTCATGACCAGGTGGGGACAGCCCAACCCCGACACCGCCGCTTAACTGTAAATGTGGCAGCGGGGCCTGTGGCCCCCGACCAAGATGACTGGCCAATAAATGTGCCCACAAAGTCACCATGAAGGGGCTGCCCCATTGAGGTGCGGGTCAAACCGCGCCAGGTATTGGAAGCATACGTATTGATAAACCACCCTCAAATGAAGGCCTTTTTTAAGCTTCTTGATAGTGATAACCAGGTTCACTCCCCTGACCATTATATATTTGTTATAATGGAATATTTTCTGCTATTCTCAGAGGTCAGTAAGTCACCTTGCCACCACTGGAGTTCTTAGATGCCGCTATTGTGAAAGATCCAGCAATGATGTGCTGTTAAAAAACAAAGAATAATTAAGTGTTATAATGATGTAGCACCTTCCTAAATAGGTGCTAGGAAAACACATTTGTGGCTCTGTTCTGCTTCTCAGGAGAGCCAGATCTGTTAGTTTAGGTGCGCTAATCAATCAAATTGTGTAAAAGTTCAAATGAAATCACATGAATGATATCAAACAAGAAAGAAGGGTCTGGAATAAAACCGACCAAATGTGCTTAAGGGTCATACATAACAGTGAATAAAATAAAAAACTGCTGGTACAAATAACATTGATACACAAATATTGCCGTGAATTCACCAGTGAATATCAAAAAATTTGGGTGACAACACAAATGAAATCGTGACAGAAACAGTCCCAAATAATATACAAAATGAAATCCAATTGACAATGTCCGTGATGAGACCGCTGAGTTAAGATGTGGAAGCCAAGTGAATAGTGTTCAGTATCCCACCACCAGCATAGCTTCTTACCAGAAAGATGAATAATAAGGGCATGTAAATGAGAAGATCCACTCCAGAGAACACACACCAAAAGCAAGCAAAAGGGATATCCACTAATGCCTCCCGGGTGAGGTGGGAGGAGGTAAGCCTCTTACCAGATTTAAATATGTGTAGGGCTGTAATCAAACGAACACTCATCTCCTTACTAGAATGTGACAATGGATGGATCCCTGATGGGTAATCGCTGCTCTTGTCCTCAATAAAAATGGGGAAAGAAGAGGGACCGCCAATAGTGCATTATCATAGATACCATTTATTGAAGAGTAAAATTGCACTTACATGCATGAAGACAATACAGGCTTTCGGTCACCCTTGCGGGATTACAGATGACAGCAGTCGCCTGCAGTGCGGACCGCTGTATTACGCTGTGAGTGATGACGCGGCGCCTCCTCTCTCTAGAGGCACATGGAGATGAGTGACGCTTGCAAGAACCCTGTGACAGGTATCCAGCCATATAAATAGTTAAGTAAGGAAGGGCACTCTCATTTAAACACTAAGTACTAAGACACAAAATTCATATAAATCCCAAAAATGTGTCCTATTTCTCTCAAAGTGGCCCTCTTACAATACCAAAGCTTTAAAAACGAAAAACAAACACAAGGGCGCACTGGCCTAGTGCATTATCCTCTACAAAGATTTGTTCAAATAAAAGGTATAAAAATACTCACAAACGAGTTCTTGGTAAAAGCACATCAAATAGATACGTTGTCATCCGCATCAAGATCAAAGGCCAAACCCCTGAAGCTGGAAAGGCTTACGCGTTTCGAGGCTTAGCCTCTTCCTCAGAGCCTTCACGTTCCAGTAGTTTTAAAAATTGCTTTTATTTTGTTTTCATTTATTTTATTCTGCAACTTTCATTAACATAACTCCCATTCATCCTGCCATGAAGGCGATTATTTGGACCTGTTATAGGGTGATAACATCCCTGTATACTGCAATATCAGTGTCACATGCTCCCCTGGTAGAGACTACAAGTGGTGGTGCCCACACACTTTGTGCAGGTATGGTCCACTGTTGCCAGTAGGGATGATCGAACGGTTTGAGTCGACCATCAGTTCAACCCGAACATTGGCTGTTCGAAATTCGGCCGAATTTCAAACTTTTTGCCGGAAAAGTTCGGAATTCGGCGACCAGAATGGCCCAAAATGCCTGGGTCAGGAAATGCGCTTAAAAAGCCTGTGATTGGCCCAGAAACATTAGGAAAAGCTGATTGGAGTGACTAGGGGGTCCAGAGGCCAATCATTAGTGAATACGCCCCCCAGTATATAACCTAGCCCCGCCAAATCTCTAGCACAGTAATACAGGGGCTGTGGAATAGAGTGCAAGCATTAGTGTTACTCCTGCTGTTCTTTTAGTGTGAGGAAAGGGATATGCAGTGTAGTTAGTGTTCTGTATAACATTATAGTTAGATTTAATAATTTCGTTTCTGTAGGGACAGTAAAAGTGTTAGGGTGACCGTAGTGACCAGACCCTGCCATACCAAGGTGACCCTAATGAAGTTTAGCTGACTTAGCTTGCCATACCAAGGTGACCGTAATGAAGTTTAGCTGACTTAGCCTGCTGCCATACCAGGGTGACCGAACTCAGGGTGACCATAATGTAGTTTAGGGTGAACTGACTCTGCTATGCCAGGGTGACCGAACTCAGGGTGACCGTAATGTAGTTTAGAGTGAACTGACTCTACTATGCCAGGGTGACCAAACTCTTCCATGCCAAGGTGACCGTAATGTAGTTTAGGGTAAATTGACTCTGCTATGCCAAGGTGACCGTAATGTAGATATATATATGGAATCAAAAGACACCATTTTGAAGCCCTAAAACCCAATAAATGCCCCTAAAAAGTGCCTAGGGTTCTGGGTCATGCAGCTTGTTTAAATGACACTTTCATTAGGATTTAGGTTTTCCCTGCCAACAGCTTGCTTAACCACTTGCCGACCGCCCGCTGCATATATACTGCGGCAGGCAGGCTCAGCTGCGCGAATCGCCGTACCTGTACAGCAGTTTGTGGGAGAACTCCTGGGGGAAGAGCGCGTGTCCCCGCCTCCTTGCATCGGCCCCCACTACGCAGCAGGGATGCCAATCAACGAGGCCGGCGGCTGCGATTGCTGCTGTGCACCCGTGATCGCTCCCCGCTGAGAGAGAACACTGGTCAGCTGTTGTAAACACAGCAGACCGTTCTTCTCTCTGAAATGATCACAGAGCGCCTGTGATCCTCCTATATAGGATCACAGGTCTCTGAGTTCATTTCACAAGTCCCTCCCCCATACAGTTAGAAAACACTCACCTAGGCTCACACTTAACCCTTTGATCGCCCCTGGGTTAGCCCCTTCCCTGCTAGTGTCATTAGTACAGTAACAGTGCATATTTTTAGCACTGATTACTGTAGTAATGTCACTGGTCCCCCCAAAAGTGTCAAAAATGTCAGTTAGGGGTCCGATCTGTCCGCCGCAATGTGGCAGTCCCGCTAAAAATCGCCGCCATTACTAGTAAAAAAAAAAAGAATGACATAAATCTTTCCCCTAGTTTGCAGACTCGATAACTTTTGCGCAAACTAATCAAAATGCACTTATTGGGATTTTTTTTACCAAAAATATGTAACAGAATACAAATTGGCCTAAAATGATGAAAAAAATTGATTTTTACATTGGGGGGGGGGGGGGAATGTTATATAACAGAAAATGAAAAACTGAATTTTTGTAAAATCTTACCTGTAAAATTCCTTTCTCTGAGTCCTCCGACAGTCGCCGCCTCTTCATATTCGTAACTATTGGGGTTATTGACCTTTGCTCCGTAGGAGTAGCTAGGCAACAGAATATGTTAATATCAAAGCTCTTAGCATATCCCCCCCCTAGGGGGTGGTCCCCTCAGTCAATACCCTCCTGCTTCCTGCATTCCTACCTCAGTTTCAGTAGCATAGCAGTAGAGTACATAAACAAACCCCAAAAGAGGGGCGGGGGCGGCGACTGTCGGAGGACTCAGAGAAAGGAATTTTACAGGTAAGATTTTACAAAAATTCAGTTTTCTCTTACGTCCTCCGACAGTCGCCGCCTCTTCATATTCGTCACTATTGGGGACGTCCCAAAGCAGTGTAGACCTGAGGGGTGGGAAAAAAACGCAGCCGCGCCTAAGGCAACGCAGTACGCACATCAGAAAAAAAGGAACCTTACCAAAGGAAGGAAACCAACTGGGCAACAGGAAAAAAACTTGCTCAACAGGAGCAACAACCCAGGAAGAACAAGTAACCTAGGGATAAAAACATCCCAACAGCCAAGGACCCAAAAATAAGGGACCCTAAGGCACTGCCGCACTAAGAACCTTGCGGCCAAAGGAAGCATCTGCCGATGCCTGAACATCCACTTTGTAGAATTTTGAGAAGGTGTGAACGGACGACCAAGTCGCCGCCTTACACACCTGGGCCACAGAAGCTCGATGATGACAGGCCCAAGACCTACTCAGAGATCTGGTAGAGTCCGCCTTCACAGGCATGGGGGGAACTTTCCCCTTCAAAGCATAGGCCTGTTCAATGGTCTGTCTGATCCATTTGGCGATGGTAGAAGCCGACGCCGCCATGCCCTTCCGAGGTCCCTCTGGAAGGACAAATAGAAAATCCGTTTTGCGAAAAGACTCAGTCGACGACAGATAAACCCTGATCGCCCGAACAACATCCAAGGAGTGCAAAGCCACCTCCTTTGGATGTTTAGGCTTCGCGCAAAGCGAAGGCAAGACAATGTCCTCATTAAGGTGAAATTCCGAAATCCTTTTCGGAAGAAAAGACGGGTTAGGTCGCAAGACCACCTTATCCAAATGAACCACCAAATATGGAGATCTGCAAGACAAAGCTGCCAGCTCCGACACTCTGCGAGCCGAAGTGATCGCCACCAAAAAAGCGACCTTCTTGGACAACATAGACAACGAGATCTCCCTGATCCTTTCAAAAGGAGCATGTTGCAACACGGACAGAACAAGGTTCAAGTCCCATGGAGGAAAAGGCTCCCTCCTAGGAGGGACCAGATGTCGCACCCCTTGAACAAAAGTGCTAACCAAGGAATTAGACGCCACAGGGCGTTGAAAGAGAACGGCCAGCGCAGAAATCTGACCCTTATTCGTGGCCAACGCCAAATGCTGGTCCACGCCCGTTTGAAGGAAAGCCAACACTCTTGATACCGAATACGAGCGAGGGGAATACCCCCTGGACTCACACCAGGAAAAATAGGCCTTCCAAGTACGGTAGTAAACCTTCCCCGAAAGAGGTCTTTCTAGCCTTGATCAAAGTGTGAATGACCTCAGGGGAGAGACCCCTATCCTTCAGGACCTCGCTTTCAACAGCCAGGCCGTCAAAGCCAGCGACTGTAAAGCAGGATGGAATATCGGCCCTTGAGACAGGAGATCTTCTCGAAGAGGCAGACGCCACGGAGCGTCGTTTGCCAGATTCACGAGATCTGCGTACCAAGACCGGCGAGGCCAGTCTGGCGCCACCAGAATCACCGTGTGCGGTTCCGAGGCTAACCTGCGAAGGAACCTGGACAGCAGCTGAATCGGCGGAAAGGCATACCTCAGACGATACTGATGCCAGGGAGCCACTAACGCATCTGACGCATCTGCTCGAGGATCGCGCGTCCTTGCCACGAACCTTTCCAACTTGTAGTTTAGACGAGACGCGAACAGGTCCACATCTGGTGAACCCCACTTCGCGCACAACATCTGGAAGACATCCGGGTGAAGGGACCATTCCCCCTGGTCCAGGGTCTGGCGACTCAGATAATCCGCCTGCCAGTTCTCCACCCCCGGAATGTGAACTGCCGTTATCGCCGGGACGTGTGTCTCGGCCCAAGACAGAATGTCGGCCACTTCCCGAGCCGCGCGGGCACTCCTGGTGCCCCCTTGGTGGTTGATGTAGGCCACCGCAGTGGCATTGTCTGTCTGCACCCGAACCGGACGGACCTGCAGTCTGTCCGTCCAATGCCGAAGGCAGAGATTTATCGCTCGCAATTCCAGAATGTTGATCGGAAGGGAGGATTCCTCCTCCGACCAAGTTCCCTGGGCGGACAGAACGCCCAGAACACCACCCCAGCCCGACAGGCTGGCATCCGTGGTGATCACCGTCCACGAGAAAGGGCGAAAAGACTTGCCCCCCGACACCGCCGGGGACTGCAGCCACCACAGAAGATCCCTTCTGGTGCGATGGCTCAATGAAACCTGGAGATCCAGAGATTGCGGTCGCCCGTCCCACCTGGACAGAATCTCCGCTTGGAGACCCCGCGTGTGAAACTGGGCGAAGGGAATCGCCTCGAAAGCCGAGACCATCAACCCCAGACACCTCATACACGTCCGGAGGGACGAGCACTGACGGTCCCTGAAGGACCTGACTTCTTCCTGAAGCGTCCTGAGCTTGTCTTCCGGCAGGAAGACCTTCGCCTGAACAGAGTCCAGGATCATTCCCAGGTAGGGAAGACGAACCGACGGACACAGCATCGACTTCGGAAAATTTATCGTCCAACCAAACTCCTGTAGAGTCTGCATCGTGACGGACAGGTCGTTCACCAGACCCTGACTGGTCGCAGACCGAACCAGAATGTCGTCCAGATACCCCAGGACAGAGATGCCCTGAGCTCTCAACAAAGCCAGAACCGGCGCAAGCACCTTGGTGAACACCCGCGGAGCCGAAGCGAGACCAAAGGGTAACGCCACGAACTGGTAGTGATCCTCCGCAATGGCGAATCGAAGGTACCTCTGGTGACCCTCGAAAATGGGGATATGAAGATACACATCCTTCAGATCGATGGACGCCATGAATTCCCCCGGAACCAGGGCAGCCACCACCGAGCGCAGGGATTTCAATGCGGAACTTGCGAACCCGCACAAAGCTGTTCAGAGCTTTCAAGTCCAGAATTGGACGTACCTTGCCCTCCTTTCTGGGCACAGTGAACAGATTTGAATAAAAACCCCGGAACCTGTCCCGAAGAGGCACCGGAACCACCACGCCCTGGGCCCGCAAGTCCCGCACCGCCAGGTACAGATCCTGCAAGCGCTCCGGAGATAGCTGAAGATTCGAGGGAAAAAATCTGCTCGCCGGCCGAGAGAGAAACTCGATCTTGTATCCAGATCGAACGATTTCCTGAACCCACCTGTCCCGAACACGGGCCAGCCAGGGTTGAAGAAAACCGAGCAAACGTCCCCCCCACCCCAGAACTGGGTGAGGGCGCCCCTTCAGGCCGCATTGTTATGGGCAGTGGACCCGGACTGGCCCGACTTCTGCTTACCTGCCCACGGCTTCTTCTGGGAGCCTTGGCCTTTGAAGGGCTTGCCCTTATAGTACAACCGAAAGGCACGAAAGGATCCCTGAGAGGGTCTAAATGAGGTAGTCTTCTTACCACAAACAACTTTAGACTTGCGAGTCTGGGGTAAGAGCGTGCTCTTACCCCCGGTAATTCCCTTTATCAGAGTATCCAAAGAATCGCCAAAAAGGCGAGATCCCGCATAGGGCAAATTAGCTAAAGTCTTGCGAGAAGCTTGGTCAACAGACCAACACTTTAGCCATATCAGACGGCGTGTCAACACCACCACACTTTAGACGCACGCAGCCAAAGGGACTAAATCCAAGTCCGCATCACACAAATACATGACACCCTGATGAATTTGATCCACCATAGCCAAAGTTGTCGGCGGGGCAGAGTCAGCCACCAGGATGCGCCTGAGCACCTGCATCCAATCCGCGACAGCCTGGGCTGCCATAAGGGAAGCAAAAATAGGTTTCAGCATGGAACCAGTAACCGTACAAGTATGACGGGCAAGAGATTCTAATCTCCTGTCCGTGGGGTCCCGGAACACCGGGGTATCCTCCGCCGGAATAGCAGTAGACTTATTCAAAATAGCCACTGCGTGATCCACCTGAGGTGGTACACACCAACGCTCATCAGTAGCGGGCGTAAAGGGGTAACGCAGCTTGAACCTACTCGGCACAGCAAAAGGCTTCTTTAAATTGCGCCATTGCTCATCAACAGCGCGCTGAAATTCCGCAGAGCAAGGAAAAAACCTGCGATGTTTTGCGTTTCCTCTGCGTCCCATAAGAGGACAGCAAAGCAGGAGGACATGGTTCCTCCTCCAAATGCAGCGTGTGCTTGATAGAAGCAACCAACTCATCCATGAGTGCAAGCTCTTCAGACGAGCCAGGGGGGGAATTATCAACCCTTTCTACCTCAGCCTCCCCCTCAGACCCCACAAGGTCTAGAGATGAACGGGACCCTGAGAAGGGTCCACCAGCCATAGCAGCCCCATCGCCCTCTGAATCAGAGGAAATTGACACTCTGGGCCGTTTTGTGGATCGATCAGCCACAAGCATCTGCACCTGAGCAGCTAGGTTTGCCACAATAGCAGCCAAATCAGCCCCCTCGGGGGAAGCAGCAGCCCCTTGGCCCCCCACCAGGGTGGGAGGAAACTTGCTTTCCTGAGAACCCATGCCCCAGTGTTTTAGGAAAAAAAGGAGTACTGCCCCTTTAAGATCGCGGCGAGCGTAGCCCACCGCACCCACCGAACACACTGACCCCCACAGGGAGAAGAATACTAGGCAAGGAATACAGGAATATGGAAAGGTAAAACCTGGAGAGATCACACAGGCTGCTGCACCGATCGCTGTCCCAGAGCAAAAGGAAGTGATGCAAGACTGACCGCCCCTATAAAGCCTATGTAAGGCTACACAAACATGGCCGCCGGCAGGGGACTTCACAGGTAGATAGAGAACAGCGCTGACATGTGGCCTGAGCGATCGCCGCGCTTACCACACAGGACCGGCCACCTAAGCTTGCTGCAAAAAAATGGCGGACCGCAGCAGCGGTCGCCGCACAGTATGCCCAAAACATGTCTCACAAGCATGTCCCACACAGCATACCGCATGTCTCACAGATAACACAGCCTGTCACACAGAGCAGAGCAGGAGAGCCCCCCCCCCCCCCCCTTGCAGCCCACAGAAAGGCAGCTATACCTGACAGGGAGCTCAACATATTACACAGACATGCAGGGTCCCACAGTCCCAGACTGACACCCAAAATAGACAGGTCCCCACACAGAATACACTTACCATCCGGATGACGTGGGGAGCCCGCACAAGCGATCAAACTGCTGCACTAAGGACAGGGAGAGTAGCAGCCAGGACGCAGTGGAACTGCGGTGCGAAACCGCAAATGGCGTCCGGTGAGGTAGCCACCTCACCGCAGCATCCCTGCAGCAAACAGGGATGGGTCGTTCAATATGCCAGGGAAACCTGAGCTGAATGCTCGATGGCAGGCTGGGAAGCCACTGGCCCTGAGAACCCTGAGGATCCTGGAAAGCCAGTTTGAGACCCAGCACCGCACGATCATCTTCATCCGAAGAACTAACTAATGCTGAAAAATAACAGCTAAGTAAAAGAAAGAGAGAAATACTTGAAATAAAATCAAAAAAAAGGATAGAAGGCTGAGACTGAAAAGCCCCAGCACAGGAACCCAGCTAACTCCTAAGCTAGGCAAATTGAAACTGAGGTAGGAATGCAGGAAGCAGGAGGGTATTGACTGAGGGGACCACCCCCTAGGGGTGGGATATGCTAAAAGCTTTGATATTAACATATTCTGTTGCCTAGCTACTCCTACGGAGCAAAGGTCAATAACCCCAATAGTGACGAATATGAAGAGGCAGCGACTGTCGGAGGACGTAAGAGAAAATTGTTTTTTTTTTCCCAGAATTATCGCTCTTTTTTTGTTTATAGCGCAAAAAAAAAAAAAAAAAAAAAAAAAAAATCGCACAGGTGATCAAATACCACCAAAAGAAATCTCTATTTGTGGGAAAAATAGGACATTGATTTTATTAAGGTACACAACTGCGCAATTGTCCGGTAAAATAACGCAGTGGTGAATTACAGAAAATGGCCTGGCCATTAAGGGGGAAATCCTTTCCGATCCAAAAGTGGTTAAAGCCTTACCAATGCATAATAAAAGCCTGCTATACAGTCTGCTGTGCTGTCTGGCAGAGGTGTATGAACCCCAACTGTTAAAAAACATTTAGGAGAAGTAATGAGAACATTTGATACTTGATAGTTACTTTCTATATATCTCTATATTGAAACTACCAACATCCAGGCGATAGTTACTTTCTATATATCTCTATATTGAAACTACCAACATCCAGGCGCTAAGAGGATGTAATTGAGGGTGTGAAGCCGAAGAAAGGTCACTAACCCAGCTGCTCAGACTATTCCACATGAAGTTGTGGAATGACAATCCAAAAGAAACACACAACTCAGAGCGCTATATGAAAAATGACCACAAGATGGTGCTATAATGTATCGCTATGACAGTTCTCTGTGGTAAGATCTCATAAATAAATCATATGTTCAAATAATTCAAAAATAAATAAAATGTTAATTTCAAATTCAAAGACGACATCATGAGCTTTGTAGGGTAAAATATTTTACAACGGTAAGCTTGTGTAAGCCTGTATGATGTGGGAAGAGCATAAGATGTTGCATACCAGCCCATGGAGGTGGAGGAAACCCAGGAGGACTGTTGTATGATTCAATCAATGATATGCCCAGGGGAACTTAAGGGAGGCTCCAGGGGGGGGTTCCCACCAATGGATGGATAAGGGGAGCAGTGGCCTACAAAGCGCTGGAAATGTCACAGCGGGCTTGAAGCGACCAATTAGGAACTGCTGGAGAGTTGGATGCCACACCCACTGGACCAAAACAAGGCTTGGATGGCATGCTACCAGGTTACCCTCATATGTGGGGTTTCCTCCACCTCCATGGGCTGGTATGCAATTTCTTATGCTCTTCCCGCATCATACAGGCTTACACAAGCTTACAATTTTAAATGATTTTACCCTACAAGGCTTATGATGCCGTCTTAGAATTCTAATAAACATTTAATTTAATCTTGGATTATTTGAACATATGATTGATTTGTGAGATCTTACCACAGACAACTGTCATATCGATACATTACAGCACCATCTTGTGGTCATTTTCCATATAGCGCTCTGGTTTGTGTTTCTTTTAGATATCTCTACATTGCCCAACTATAAGAGAGAATGATGAATGACTACAATGGGATCATTTGAGAAAAAATATCCATGTGTGGCTGTCTTCCAGCTTGCTATACACATACTGGCTGGGCAGAAATACAAATACTGTGGCAGGTGAACCCATTCATGTTTTTGTATTTTACAAGTGTATTTAGCTGGTTGAGAAAAAAATTAAACTAGTGCGCTCGGTAATTAAATGGAATAGAAATCAACACATCCAATAAAAAATGTTGAAAAAAAAACAAAAAATATACAGGTGAAAAATAAATGTGCAACACCTCAAAAGTAAAGGGTGATGACATGCATTATACTAAAATATAATATAAGGTGAATAATTCCAAAAATAATTAAATGTGACACGTGAATCTTCACTGAAGTGTTCCATATATTATATATATCCTTTCTTAAAGGTCAGCAGGTTCAGACATCCCATGTAGCACAACGTGACCCAAACAATGCAGTGTGATGGCTCCTTACCGACTTTCCAGCGAAAATTAGCATATAAGTCTATATCAAATCACTGGAAAAAGGTCCACGAGCCACAGTGTCGTCCCAACACTCAATGTGACACCACGTGTTAACAAAATAAACGTGCCTCTTACCAAATAACCATAAAGGAAAGCTTGGAATAAAGGGACCACAGTGGGACCGCAGAGATGGATGAAGGTGGGTTAAGCTGTTACTATCCACACAGGCGGCCTCGCAGGGGCTCTCTCATATAAACAGATGCTGCTCCCATACAGTAAACCTCATAGGCGCTGGGTAATAGACTACAGCACTGTGCCATTAACAGCTAAACCCACCTTCATCCATCTCTGCGGTCCCACTGTAGTTCCTTTATGGGAATCATTATTCCAAGCTTTTGTTTATAAATAGATATATACATATATAAAACTCCAAAGTGACTGTGCACTGTGTGCAAAACTGCAAATTAACTATATCAGTCCTTCATGCATATATCGTGACTAATCACAAGTGAGTCAATAATGTTCAATTGACTTAAAAAGTGTTCTTATGCTTGATAGGTGACAATACTTGGTGTAAACTTCTGTGGGATAATCCAAAAAAGTGCTCTTTGTGCTTGAAGAGGTTGTAAACCCATACAACTTTTTTTTTTTTGCAACCTGAAAGAGAAACACATAATGAGCTAGTATGCACAGCATACTAGCCTATTATGAAATACTTACCTTAGAATGAGCCCTGCCGTGCCGCCCGCTTACCTGTATGACGGGCGACATGTCCAGTATCTGATTGGCTGGATGCCGCGGTGACGTCACTCCCACGCACGTGCGTGGGAGCCGACAGTCACAGCACCAGCGGCCGTTCCTTCAGAGCGCATGCGCCAGTGATGTCACTGGCTGCATGTAAGGTAAATATCTCCTAAACGGTACATGTTTTGGAGATGTTTACAGTACCTATAGGTATTCCTTAATATAGGCTTACCTATAGGTAAAAGTGTCAGAGGAGGGTTTACTTCCTCTTTAATAAAGTGACCATGAACAACACTTGATATAAGCTCCAGTGGGATTAGTGCATCTATGTTGCCTCCACCGCAATCACAGCCCACTTACCAGATGACCCCTTGAGTACCAGATGACATACTGAAGTATGTACTGTGACATACTGAAACACTGTTATACAAGCTGTACACTCAATACTTTACATTGTAGCAAAGTGTTATTTCTTCAGTGTTGTCACATAAAAAGATATAATAAAATATTTAAAAAAATGTGAGGGGTGTACTCACTTTTGTGAGATACTTAATATATTAATATACACACACACAGGGCAAAAACAAAAAAACAGAAAATTGAATTGGAATGACGTGTGATGACGAAACCAGGACATGTGTATGTGTATACCTTATACGCATTGGGAAGGACAAAGGACAAAATTGTTCACCAGATCAAGTAGGCTATAGATGACGGTTATGATTGGTGATTTATCCTTGTGGATATGTGAATGCAGCGCTGCTTAAAAATATATCAATATGAATAAATAAAAGTGTTATAATCTAACGATCATATACTCATAATTATCATAAAATTATACAAACATATATTTCTAATAATCAAATAAATAGGATTAAATAAGATTAAATAAATAGGATTAAATAAATGTATTGTGCTTGAAATAAAAGTCCATTAATAAATCCTTCCGGAGTGGTGTGTCCTTCCCCAATATTTATAAAGTGCTTGAGTGCTTGATCTGTGCTTTACATGGGGTTTCCCCCTTCAGATGTCTACTTACCACTAAGTAGATATAAGCAGGCATGAACAATTAGACTTTGCACTCCGCATCTCCAATAAGGCAAGGAAGGAATGTTGCTGGAAGATCAAGGTTCATTCCCCGTGTCCTCAAGGAAAAAGACTATTCATAGTGAAGTTCGTTTAAACATCACATTTATTGGATAAACAACGGGGGGTTTATACTCACAAACATCACACAGTAACATGCAGGGAATAAAACAGAACGGCTCGGTGGTGTGCTGATCCCGCAGCATGCAATCCTCCGGCCGGAGATCACGTGGTACTCGCTCTACCTATCGCTAGACGCGTTTCGCTGTGACACACAGCTTCATCTGTAGCTCTTATTTATCCTTGACCACTTACGGACCGCCCACTGTGTATTTACGAAGCTACTTTGATGTTAATTACCGGGGTTATGGCAATGTACATGGTAATCTCTGTACATTGCAAGGATTTTAACAAACATTGTTGCAGATTTCTAACGTTTATTGTTCTGAAGAAATCATTGTTTGTTCTTCTGTGCCTCTGTGATGAGTGGGTCAAATGGGAGTGGTTTCATAATTATCTGTCAGCTGTGGCAGCTGCAGGGCTCTAATGAGGAAATCCGCTGGACCTGCATCCCTTTAGACATGTTCCTATTGGGAGTATCTCACCAAAAATGAAATTTTGTTGCAGGGGATGCCAGAAATCTGACTTGTATCTTATGCATACTTCTGGGAAAATTGGTGAGCCAATCACACAAGCAGGACATTTTTTTTCTGGGGTGTGGTCAGTACACAATCTGTGTACAAAACAGCTTCAGGTAGCCATATTGCATTGCATTTTCAGAAGATTGCAGATTGAAAAGGAAAAGTCATTTTTAATAACATTCAATTACAATATGAATGTGTCACAGTTGTATACGCTATATTGTTTTTTCTTTATTTGCTATTTTATTCCCCCCACGAAAGTGCAGTTACCCTTTAAGGGAGGGCTCCTTTCTCGACCAGCCCTGCCAAAAGGGGGCTACAAGGGCAAGAAAGGAGTTTAAAAAAAAAATACGTCAAGTTCTTCCACCTCCGATTCGCTCACCCTGGTCTTTATGGACCTTGCTTTGTGCACTGATGCGCAGTCATGTTGGAACAGGAAGGGGCCATCCCCAAACTGTTCCCACAAATTTGGAAGCATGAAATTGTCCAAAATGTCTTGGTATGCTGACGTCTTGAGTTCCATTCACTTGAACTAAAAGACCAAACTTACCCCTAAAAACAACCCCACACCATAATCCCCCCCCCCCTCCACCAAATTATTTAGACCAGTGCACAATCAAGGTCCATAAAGGCATGAATGAGAGAGTTTGGGGTGGAGGAACTTGACTGGCGTACACAGAGTCCTGGTCTCAACCCAAAGGGACACCTTTGGGATGAATTAGAGACTGTAAGGCAGGCCTTCTTGTCCAACATCAGTGCCTGACCTCACAAATGCGCTTCTGGAAGAATGGTCAAACATTCCCATAGACACACTCGGACTACTAAACCTTGTGGACAGTCTTCCCAGAAGAGTTGAAACTGTTATAGCTGCAAAGGGTGGGGCAACTCCATATTGAACCCTACTTACTAAGATTGGGATGACATTAAAGTTCATGTGCGTGTAAAGGATGTGCGTGTAAAGGCAGGCGTCCCAATACTTTGGTGATATAGTGTATGTCAACCATGACTGTCTGACAGGATTGGACTCACCTTAGCAACACTGTTATTCATATAATCTCTACCCTGGTCTTCTATCATTTTCTTTGCAAGGTAGACATGAATACCCTAAGACAGAAGGTAGAGTGTTAGAGTCACAGTACTGTGCAAAAGTTATAGGCAAGTGTGACGAAATGCTGTATTAAGTAAGAACGCTTTAAAAAAATATACAGTATATTTTCAAATTTCTTTTTATCAATTTACAAAATTAAAACGTAAGAGAACAGAAGAAAAATCTAAATCAAATCAATATTTGATGTGACTACCTTTTGGTGTCAAACCAGCATTAACCACTTTACCACCGGAGGATTTTGCTGGCCACTTTTTGCGATTCGGCTCCGTGCGACTTTAACGGACAATTGCGCGGTCGTGCAACGCCGTACCCAAACAAAATTTACGTCTTTTTTTCCCCACAAACAGAGCTTTCTTTTGGTGGAATTTGATCACCTCTGCGATTTTTACTTTTTGCGCTATAAACAAAAAAAGAGCGTAAATTTTGAAAAAAAAACAATACTTTTTACATTTTTTTCATATGAAATCCCCCCCCCCCCCAAAAATGTAAAAATCAAAATTGTTTTAAATTTTTGGCCAATTTGTTTTCTGCTACCTATGTTTGGTAAAAAAAAAAAAAATCACAATAAGTGTATTTTGATTGGTTTGCGCAAAAGTTATTGCGTTTACTAACTAAGGGAAAGATTTCTGTCATTTTTGGTGTTTTTTTTTTTTTTTTAACGAGTAATGGCGGCGATATGCGATTTTTTTTGCGGGACTGCGATATTGCGGCGGACAGATCGGACCCTTGACTGACATTTTTGAAACTTTTGGGGGTACCAGTGACATTACTACAGTAATCAGTGCTATACATATGCACTGTTACTGTAAAAATGACACTGGCAGGGAAGGGGTTGACACTGAGGGTGATCAAAGGAGTTAATGTATGCCTAAAAGTGATTGACTGGGGGGGGGGGGGGGGAGGGCTCTGTGATAGGCACAGAGAGATCGGGGTTTCAGCTTAGCTGAAACTCCTGATCTCTCCCTGCCTGTCTGACAGAAGACTCGCCTGCTTAGTTTACATAAGCAGGCGGGTCTTCTATCAGTTTCTCAGACGACTGCGGGAGGCCAGCGGTAATTGCCGCCGCTCCTCCCATGGCCCACCTTCCGCTGTGTCTAAACACCTCATGCCTCGGCATCGTGCACAAAATCACATAGACCTATGTGATTTTGCGCAGCCAAGCCGCCCTGCCCCAGTAATACTGCCGCAGTAATACTGCAGTTGCTGGTCAGCAAGAGGTTAAAGACCCCCCAGCATTGGTGTCAGTGGATGAAATAAAGACCCCCAGCATTGGTGTCAGTGGACTCATTAAAACCCGCAGCACGGATGACATTGAACGCATTAAAACTCCCAGCATTGATGTCAGTGGACGCATTAAAACCCCCAGCATTGATGTCAGTGGACGCAATAAAAACCCCGAGCATTGATGTCAGTGGACGCAATAAAAACCCCGAGCATTGATGTCAGTGGACGCAATAAAATCCCCCCCATCATTGATGTCAGTGGACGCAAACCCCCCCCCCATCATTGATGTTAGTGGACGCAATAAAACCCCCCAGCATTGATGTCAGTGGACGCATTAAAACCCCCAGCATTGATGTCAGTGGACGCAATAAAAACCCCGAGCATTGATGTCAGTGGACGCAATAAAAACCCCGAGCATTGATGTCAGTGGACGCAATAAAATCCCCCCCATCATTGATGTCAGTGGACGCAAACCCCCCCCATCATTGATGTTAGTGGACGCAATAAAACCCCCCAGCATTGATGTCAGTGGACACATTAAAGATGCCCAGCATTAATGTCAGTGGATGCATTTATAGACCCCCAGCATTGATGTTAGTGGACGCATTACATCACCCCCCCATCATTGATGTCAGTGGACGTATTTATAGACCCCCCAGCATTGGTGTCAGTGGACGCAAAAAAGATCCCCACCATTGATCATCAGTGCACACATTAAAACTCCCCGGTATCGGTGCCGGCGGACGCATTAAAAACCTGGTCAAGAAGCCATATAAGGTCATATGTATAGCTTATACCTTTCTGATGTAAGGCTTGAGGAATGCAGGATGACCAAGCCCACCCTTCCCCTTAAAAGGTGAAATCACTGTCCAAACAATGGATAAGCGAGCCCTTTCTCCTCAGGAATGTGAATGTCATATTGTTGCTTACAAGGGTGTTGGCCAGGGGTGTTTTTTTCCATTTACAAGTCTAAATACCACTGCCCAAACTGGTAAGACTTTAGTCTCACCCAGAACAGCCATGAGGCAAGTGTCTGGTCCTGATTACCTGTGCCATGTTGCATAATAGCAAATGGGACTCCATGGAAGGAAACGTCTTTAGTTAAGTATTCTTGTTAGATTTTCTTTATCTGTATCTGTCATTACTTTTAATAAATGTTATACTTTTAAGTATGTGTGTGATCTCTCTTTGCACATATTGAACACAACCCCAAAAACATGACAAAACAAACCCCCAGCATTGATGTCAGTGGACGCATTAAAGACCCCCAGGATTGATGTCAGTGGACATAATGACCCCCCAGCATTAATGTCAGTGGACGCATTAACCACTTAAGCCCCAGCCCTATTTCGGACACTTTTTGTGTAAAGTTAAAACCAGTATTTTTTCCTAGAAAACTACTTAGAACCCCCAAACATTATGTATATTTTTTTAGCAAAGACTCTGGAGAATAAAATTTCGGTCATTGCAAAACTTTTTGTCAAGCGGTATTTGCGCAGCGGTCTTTAAAACGCCATTTTTTTGGAAAAAAATTGAAAAATCACATTTCACTGCATTTAAAAAATACTAAACAGTAAAGTTAGCCCATTTTTTTTTTGTATATTGTGAAAGATGATGTTACGCCGAGTAAATAGATACCCAACATGTTACGGTTTAAAATTGCGCCCCCCCGTGGGATGGCGACAAACTACGGTCAATAGAGATCTCAATCTGCGACGCTTTAAATTTATTTAACGGTTACCAGTTTAGAGGTAGAGTATAGCTCTTTTTTTTAAATTATTGCGCACGCTCCGGCGATCGCGGCAATACCTCACATGTGGGGTTTGAACAGCGATTAAATTGCGTATACGTTTCTTTTTGTGCGCGAGCTAACGGTGACGGGGGCGGCAAATTTATTTATTTTTTTTTTTCCTATTTATTTATTTATTTATTTTTTTAAACTTTATTACAGGTTTTTAAAAAAAAAAAAAAAAAATCTGATCACTTTTATTGCTGTCACAAGCAATGTAAACATCCCTTGTGACAGCAATATGTGCGACAGGTACACTTTATGGAGGGATCGAGGGTCTAAAAGACTCTAGACCCCTCCACTACACTTCCCTGTATGCAAAACGCCAAAAACTGCATTTTTGCATACAGCCGTTTTTTAAATTTGCTGCCTTTTGCAGCACAGTAACCCGGAAGTGACGTCATGGACGCCGCCTCCGGGTAACGTCATTGGAGCCCCGATCGATGCCGTTTCCGGCATTCATCGGGACTCCATCCAGCCGGCGGATGTGCTGGCTGAGTGCTCTGGGCTCCCGGTGGGATGGGAGCCCCGGACAAAGCCACGGAAGGCCCCGTGGACGCCCCCTCCCGCCCCCCCCCCCCCGGGTAACGATCGAGCGGCTCCCAAGCCGCATCGGTCGTTACCGACGGAAAGCCTACCGTCGGCTTCAAACCACGGTACCGGGATGATGCCTCTAACTAGAGGCATCATCCCGGTATAAACCCGCAAAGTGTACCGACGTATCGGTATGTTACTATGCGGTAAGTGGTTAAAGAACCCTAGCAATGATGTCAGTGGACGCATTAAAGACCCCCAGGATTGATGTCAGTGGACATAATGACCCCCCAGCATTGATGTCAGTGGATGCATTAAAGACCCCCAGGATTGATGTCAGTGGACACATTAAAGACCCCCAGGATTGATGTCAGTGGACATAAAAAAGACCCCCATCATTGATGTCAGTGGACGCATTAAAGAACCCCAGCATTTATGTCAGTGGACATATTAAAACCCCCAGCATTGGATGCATTACAACTCTCCAGCATTGATGTCTATTGATGCATTAACCACTTCTGGACCCGAAGGATTTGCCCCCTTAATAACCAGGCCATATTTTGTGATTCGGCACTGCGTTAATTTAACAAAGAATTGCGCAGTCCTGCGACGCTGTACATGAATAAAAACAATGTCCTTTATTTCCCACAAAAAGAGCGACAATTCTGAAAAAAATTAAAAAAAAACTGAATTTTTGTAAAATCTTACCTGTAAAATTCCTTTCTCTGAGTCCTCCGACAGTCGCCGCCTCTTCATATTCGTCACATATGGGGTATTAGACTTTGCTCCGAAGGAGTAGCTAGGCAACAGAATATGTTAACATTAAAGCTTTTAACATATCCCACCCTCAAGGGGTGGTCCCCTCAGTCAATACCCTCCTACTTCCTGCAACCATATCTCAGTTTTAGTGGAATAGCAGTAGAGTATACAACCAAACCCCAAAAGAGGGGCGGGGGCGGCGACTGTAGGAGGACTCAGAGAAAGGAATTTTACAGGTAAGATTTTACAAAAATTCCGTTTTCTCTTACGTCCTCCGACAGTCGCCGCCTCTTCATATTCGTCACATATGGGGACGTCCCAAAGCAGTGCAAACATGAGGGGTGGGAAACGCTTCCGCGCCGAAAAGGCAACGCAGTCTCCGCATCAAAGAAAGGAACCTTACCAAAGGAAGGAACCCAGCTGGGCAACAGGAAAAAACAGGTGCTCAACAGGAGCGACAACCCAGGAAAAGACAAATAACCAGGGGATAAAAAACTTATCCCAACAGCCAGTGGTCCCCACAAGGGACCCTAGGGAATCGCCGCACTAAGAACCTTGCGGCCAAAGGAAGCATCCGCAGATGCCTGAACATCTACTTTGTAGAACTTTGTGAAAGTGTGCACGGTCGACCAAGTCGCCGCCTTACACACCTGGGCTACAGAAGCCCCATGACGACAGGCCCAAGACGTACTCAGAGATCTAGTAGAGTGCGCCTTCACAGGCACAGGGGGAACCTTCCCCTGCAAAGCATAGGCCTGTTCAATGGTCTGCCTGATCCATTTTGCGATGGTAGAGGCCGACGCCGCCATGCCCTTCCGAGGACCCTCTGGAAGAACAAACAAGGAATCCGTCTTTCGAAAAGACTCAGTCGATTTAAGGTAAACCCTTATCGCCCGAACAACATCCAGAGAATGTAATCTCACCTCCTTT
>NW_028119971.1:0-82000 GCF_965119305.1 Pelophylax lessonae
TATGGTTGGGGTAAGGGATAGGGTTAGTGATAGGGAAAGGGATAGGGATAGGGTTGGGGTTGGGGTTAGGATTAGGGATAGGGTTAGGGTTAGGATTAGGGATAGGGATAGGGTTAATGATAGGGATAGGGTTGGGGTTAGGGTTTGGATTAGGGTTAGTGATATGGTTAAGGTTAGGGATGGAGTTAGGGTTAGGGTTAGAGATAGGGTTAGGAATGGGGTAAGGGATAGGGTTAGGGTTAGAGTTAGGGATAAGGTTAGGGTTAGGGATAGGGTTAGGGTAAGGGAAAGGGTTGGGGGTTAGGGATAGGGTTAGAGTTAGGGATAGGGTTGGGGTTAGGGAAAGGGTTGGGGTTAGGGATTGGGTTAGGGATAGGGTTAGGATTAGGGATAAGGTTAGGGTTAGGATTAGGGATAGGGTTAGGGTTTGGGATAAGGTTCGGTTTAGGGTTATGGTTATGGTTAGGGATAGGGTTAGGATTAGGGATAGGGTTAGGGTCAGTGTTAGGGATAGGGTTGGGGTTAGGGTTAGGATTAATGATAGGGTTAGGGTAAGGATTAGGGATAGGGTTATTATTAGGGATAGGGTTGGGGTTAGGGTTAGGGATAGGGTAAGGGTTAGGGTTAATGTTAGGGTTAGGGTTAGGATTAGGGTAAGGGTTAGCGTTAGGGATAGGGTTAGGGATAGGGTTGGGGTTAGGGTTAGGGATAGGGTTGGGGTTAGGGATGGGGATAGGGACAGGGATAGGGATAGGGTTAGGATTAGGGATAGGGTTGGGGTTAGGTTTAGGGATAGGGTTAGGGATAGGGTTAGAGATAGTGATGGGGTTGAGATTGGGGTTAGGGATATGTTTAGGGTTAGGGTTGGGGTTAGGGTAAGGATTAGGGATAGGGTTAGGATTAAGGTTATTGATAGGGTTGCGGTTAGGGTTTGGGATAGGGTTAGGGTTAAGGTTAGGGATAGGGGTTAGGGTTAGGGATAGTGTTAGGGTTTTGGTCAGGGTTAGGGTCAGGGTGGGGGTTAGGGTTAAGGATAGGGTTAGGGATAGGGTTAGGGATAGGGTTGGGGATAGGGTTAGGGTTAGAGTAAGTATTAGGGATAGGGTTAGGGTTAGGGATAGGGTTATGGATAGGGTTGCAGTTAGGGTTAGGGTTTGGGATAGGGTTAAAGTTAAGGTTAGGTTTAAGGTTGGGGTCGGGGTTAGGGTCAGGATTGGGGTATGGGTTAGGGATAGGGTTAGGGTTAGGGTTAAGGATAGGGTTAGGGTAAGGGTTAGGGATAGGGTTGGGGTTAGGGATAGGGTTAGTTATAGGGATAGTGTTAGGGATAGGGTTGGGGTTAGGGATAGGGTTGGGTTTAGGGTTATGGTTGGGGTAAAGGATAGGGTTAGGGATAGGGTTAGGGATAGGGTTGGGGTTAGGATTAGGGATAGGGTTAGGATTAGGATAAGGGATAGGGATAGGGTTGGGGTTAGGGTTAGGATTAGGGTTAGTGATATGGTTAAGGTTAGGGTTAGGGATAGGGATAGCGTTAGGGATGGGGTTAGGGATAGGGTTAGGGATGGGGTAAGGGATAGGGTTTGGTTTAGGGTAAGGGGTGGGGTTAGGGTTAGAATTAGGGATAGGGATTAGGGTTAGGGTTAGAGTTAGGGATAAGTTTAGGGATAGGGTTAGGGATAGGGTTAGGGTTAGGGAAAGGGTTGGGGGTTAGGGATAGGGTTAGGGTTAGAGTTAGGGTTAGGGATAGGGTTGGGGTTAGGGAAAGGGTTGGGGTTAGGGTTAGGGATTGGGTTAGGGTTAGGGATAGGGTTAGGATTAGGGATAAGGTTTGGGTTAGGATTAGGGTTAGGTTTAGGGTTAGGGATAGGGTTGGGTTTAGGGTTATGGTTGGGGTTAGGGATATTGTTAGGATTAGGGATAGGGTTAGGGTTAGGGTCAAGGATAGGGTTAGGGATAGGGTTGGGGTTAGGGTTAGGATTAATGATAGAGTAAGGGTTAGGCATATGGTTAGGGTTAAGGTTAGGGATAGGGATAGCGTTAGAGTTAAGGTAATGGTTAGGATTAGGGATAGGGTTAGAGTTCTTGTTAGGATTAGGGATAGGATTAGTGTAACGGAACCGTCGACCCACACCGTGCTTGTGGTCTTCCGTCAGAATAAGGCTTCCTCCAGTCTGGACATATGGAGATATTCCAGCCGCCCCCCATACAAGAACTAGCCTGAACTTTGCTTGTATGTCTCTGAAAGCAACTAACTCTTTTATTAAAACAAGTAGCAGATTTTTATACACTTGAGAAGCATGACAGTCACTACATGAACAATGACCTGAATATTTACATAAGCATCACACAATGAATAGCTAACGAGGTACAGCTGACTCATGGCTAATCCCATCTAGACAAGGTTATCATTCACATGCTGATTAGCTCAGCGTACTTAAGTCAGCCTGGAAGCCCAGACTGCTGGCACCAAGAGCAAAACAAGATACAAATACACATATTATAGTGTAAATACTGAGAACCCACTGTAAACAATAGATGTGCAGATCAACATGATTTACAATCCATGGAAGACAGGTGTTTGAGCTGATAGCATGCATCTGTTACAAGTCTGATCAACTGAAGCAGTCCAAACCATCAATTTATCTGTCACATAGTTTTTTTCAGTCTCAGTGACGGCGAGTACCGTCACAGTTAGAGTTAGGGATAGGGTTGGGGTTAGGATTAGGGATAGGGTTAGGGTTAAGGATAGGGTTAGGGCTGGGGTTGGGGTTAGGGTTATGGTTAGGATTAGGGTTAGGGTTGGGGTTAGGGATAGGGATATGGTTATGGTTATGGTAAGGATTAGGGATAGGGCTGGGGTTAGGGTTATTTTTAGGGATAGGGTTAAGGTTAGGAATAGGGTAAGGGTTAGGATTAGGGTTAGGGTTAGGTTAGGGTTAGGGATAGGATTAGGGTGAAGGACAGGGTTAGGGTTAGATATAGGGTTGGGGTTAGCAATAGGGTAAGGGTTAGGGATGGGGTTGGGGATAGGGTTAGGGATGGGGTTAGGGTTAGGGGTGGGGTTAGGGATAGGGTTAGGGATGGGGTTAGGGTTGGGGTTAGGGTTAGAATTAGGGATAGGGATTAGGGTTAGAGTTAGGGATAAGGTTAGGGATAGGGTTAGGGATAGGGTTAGGGATAGAGTTAGGGATAGGGTTGGGTTTAGGGAAAGGGTTTGGGTTAGGGTTAGGAATAGGGTTAGGGTTAAGGTTAGGGATAGGGTTAGTGATAGGGATAGTGTTAGGGATAGGGTTGGGGTTAGGGTTAGGGTTAGGGATAGGATTAGGGTGAAGGACAGGGTTAGGGATATGGTTAGGGTTAGGTTAAGGGTTAGGGATAGAGATGGGGTTAGGGATAGGGTTAGGGATTAGGTTAGGGGTGGGGTTAGGGATAGGGTAAGGGATGGGGTTAGGGTTGGGGTTAGGGTTAGAATTAGGGCTAGGGATTAGGGTTAGAGTTAGGGATAAGGTTAGGGTTAGGGAAAGGGTTGGGGGTTTAGGATAGGGATAGGGTTGGGTTTAGGGAAAGGGTTGGGGTTAGGGATTGGGTTAGGAGTAGGGTTAGGATTAGGTATAAGGTTAGGGTTATGATTAGGGATAGGGTTAGGGATAGGGTTAGGGATAGGGATAGGGATAGTGTTAGGGTTGGGGTAAGGGATAGGGTTAGTGATAGGGTTGGGGTTAGGGATAGGGTTAGGGATAGGGTTGGGGTTAGCATTAGGGATAGGGTTAGGATTAGGGATAGGGTTAAGGATAGGGATAGGGTTGGTGTTAGGGTTAGGGTTAGGATTAGGGTTAGTGATATGGTTAAGGTTAGGGATAGGGATAGGGTTAGGGATGGGGTCAGGGTTAGGGTTAGAGATAGGGTTAGGGATAGGGTTAGCATTAGAGTTAGGGATAAGGTTACGTTTAGGGATAGGGTTAGGGTTAGGGTTAGGGATAGGGTTAGGGTAAGGGAAAGGGTTGGGGGTTAGAGATAGGGTTAGGGTTAGAGTTAGGGTTAGGGATAGGGTTGGGGTTAGGGAATGGGTTGGGGTTAGGGATTGGGTTAGGGTTAGGGATAGGGTTAGGATTAGGGATAAGGTTAGGGTTAGGATTAGGGATAGGGTTAGGGTTTATGATAAGGTTGGGTTTAGGGTTATGGTTAGGGTTAGGGATATGGTTAGGATTAGGGATAGGGTTAGGGTCAGGGTTAGGGATAGGGTTGGGGTTAGGGTTAGGATTAATGATAGGGTTAGGGTAAGGATTAGGGATAGGGTTAGGATTAGGGATAGGGTTGGGGTTAGGGATAGGGTTAGGGTTAGGGTTAATGTTAGGGTTAGGGTTATGGTTTGGGATAGGGATAGGGATCGGGTTGGGGGTTGGGTTAGGGATAGGGTTAGGGTTGGGGTTAGGGATAGGGTTGGGGTTAGGTCTGGGGATAGGTACAGGGATAGGGATAGGGTTAGGATTAGGGATAGGGTTGGGGTTAGGTTTAGGGATAGGGTTAGGGATAGGGTTAGAGATAGTGATGGGGTTGAGATTGGGGTTAGGGATATGTTTAGGGTTAGGGTTGGGGTTAGGGATAGGTTAGGGTAAGGATTAGGGATAGGGTTAGGATTAGGGTTATTGATAGGGTTGCGGTTAGGGTTAGGGTTTGGGATAGGGTTAAGGTTAGGGATAGGGGTTAGGGTTAGGGTTAGGGATAGTGTTAGGGTTTTGGTCGGGGTTAGGGTCAGGGTGGGGGTTAGGGTTAAGGATAGGGTTAGCGATAGGGTTAGGGATAGGGTTGGGGTTAGGGATAGGGTTAGGTTTAGGGATAGGGTTAGGGTGAAGGACAGGGTTAGGGTTGGGGTTAGGGTTAGGGATAGGGTAAGTGTTAGGGAAAGGGTTAGGGATAGGGATAGGATTAGGGATAGGGTTAGGGTTAGGGATAGGATTAGGGTTAGGGTTTGGGATAGGGTTAGGGATCGGGTTGGGGGTTGGGTTAGGGATAGGGTTAGGGTTAGGGTTGGGGTTAGGGATAGGGTTGGGGTTAGGGATGGGGATAAGGACAGGGATAGGGTTGGGGTTAGTGATAGGGATGGGGATAGGGTTAGGGATGGGGTTAGGGTTAGGGGTGGGGTTAGGGATAGGGTTAGGGATGGGGTTAGGGTTGGGGTTAGGGTTAGAATTAGGGATAGGGATTAGGGTTAGAGTTAGGGATAAGGTTAGGGATAGGGTTAGGGAAAGGGATGGGGTTTAGGATAGGGTTAGGGTTAGAGTTAGGGATAGGGTTGGGTTTAGGGAAAGGGTTGGGGTTAGGGATTGGGTTAGGGTTAGGAATAGGGTAAGGATTAGGGATAAGGTTAGGGTTAGGATTAGGGATAGGGTGAGGGTTAGGGTTAGGGATAAGGTTGGGGTTAGGGTTAGGGATAGGGTTAGTGATAGGGATAGGGTTGGGGTTAGGGATAGGGTTAGGTTTAGGGTTATGGTTGGGGTAAGGGATAGGGTTAGTGATAGGGAAAGCGTTAAGGTTAGGGATAGGGTTGGCGTTAGGGATAGGGTTAGGGATAGGATTGGGGTTAGGGTTAGGGATAGGGTTAGGATTAGTGATATGGTTATGGTTAGGAAAAGGAATAGGGTTAGGAATGGGGTTAGGGTTAGGGTTAGAGATAGGATTAGGGATGGGGTAAGGGATAGGGTTAGGGATAGGGTTAGGGAAAGGGTTGGGGGTTAGGGTTAGGGTTAGGGATAGGGTTGGGGTTAGGGATTGGGTTAGGGTTAGGAATAGGGTTAGGATTAGGGATAAGGTTAGGGTTAGGATTAGGGATAGGGTTGGGGTTAGGTTTAGGGATAGGGTTAGGGATAGGGTTAGAGATAGTGATGGGGTTAAGATTGGGGTTAGGGATATGTTTAGGGTTCGGGTTGGGGTTAGGGATAGGTTAGGGTAAGGATTAGGGATAGGGTTAGGATTAGGGTTATTGATAGGGTTGCGGTTAGCGTTAGGGTTTGGGATAGGGTTAGGGTTAAGGTTAGGGATAGGGGTTAGGGTTAGGGATAGTGTTAGGGTTTTGGTCGGGGTTAGGGTCAGGGTGGGGGTTAGGGTTAAGGATAGGGTTAGCGATAGGGTTAGGGATAGGGTTGGGGTTAGGGATAGGGTTAGGTTTAGGGATAGGGTTAGGGTGAAGGACAGGGTTAGGGATAGGGTTGGGGTTAGGGTTAGGGATAGGGTAAGTGTTAGGGAAAGGGTTAGGGATAGGGTTAGGATTAGGGATAGGGTTAGGGATAGGGTTAGGGTTTGGGATAGGGTTAGGGATCGGGTTGGGGGTTGGGTTAGGGATAGGGTTAGGGTTAGGGTTGGGGTTAGGGATAGGGTTGGGGTTAGGGATGGGGATAAGGACAGGGATAGGGTTAGGGTTAGTGATAGGGATGGGGTTAGGGATAGGGTTAGGGATGGGGTTAGGGTTAGGGATAGGGTTAGGGATGGGGTTAGGGTTGGGGTTAGGGTTAGAATTAGGGATAGGGATTAGGGTTAGAGTTAGGGATAAGATTGGGGATAGGATTAGGGTTAGGGAAAGGGATGGGGTTTAGGATAGGGTAAGGGTTAGAGTTAGGGATAGGGATAGGGTTGGGTTTAGGGAAAGGGTTGGGGTTGGGGTTAGGGATTGGGTTAGGAATATGGTAAGGATTAGGGATAAGGTTAGGGTTAGGATTAGGGATAGGGTGAGGGTTAGGGTTAGGGATAAGGTTTGGGTTAGGGTTAGGGATAGGGTTTGTGATAGGGATAGGGATAGTGTTAGGGATAGGGTTGGGGTTAGGGATAGGGTTAGGTTTAGGGTTATGGTTGGGGTAAGGGATAGCGTTAGTGATAGGGAAAGCGTTAGGGTTAGGGATAGGGTTAGGATTAGTGATATGGTTATGGTTAGGAAAAGGGATAGGGTTAGGGATGGGGTTAGGGTTAGGGTTAGAGATAGGGTTAGGGATGGGGTAAGGGATAGGGTTAGGGATAGGGTTAGGGAAAGGGTTGGGGGTTAGGGTTAGAGTTAGGGTTAGGGTTAGGGAAAGGGTTGGGGTTAGGGAAAGGCTTGGGGGTTAGGGATAGGGTTAGGATTAGGGATAAGGTTAGGGTTAGGATTAGGGATAGGGTTACTGTTTTGGATAAGGTTGAGTTTAGGGTTATGGTTAGGGTTAGGGATAGGGTTAGAATTAGGGATAGGGTTTGGGTCAGGGTTAGGGATAGGGTTAGGGATAGAGTTGGGGTTAGGGTTAGAATTAATGATAGGGTTAGGGTAAGGATTAGGGATAGGGTTAGGATTAGGGATAGGGTTGGGGTTAGGGTTAGAATTAGGGATAGGGATTAGGGTTAGAGTTAGGGATAAGGTTAAGGATAGGATTAGGGTTAGGGAAAGGGATGGGGTTTAGGATAGGGTAAGGGTTAGGGTTAGAGTTAGGGATAGGGTTGGGTTTAGGGAAAGGGTTGGGGTTAGGGATTGGGTTAGGGTTAGGAATAGGGTAAGGATTAGGGATAAGGTTAGGGTTAGGATTAGGGATAGGGTGAGGGTTAGGGTTAGGGATAAGGTTGGGGTTAGGGTTAGGGATAGGGTTAGTGATAGGGATAGGGATAGTGTTAGGGATAGGGTTGGGGTTAGGGATAGGGTTAGGTTTAGGGTTATGGTTGGGGTAAGGGATAGGGTTAGTGATAGGGAAAGCGTTAGGGTTAGGGATAGGGATAGGGTTGGCGTTAGGGATAGGGTTAGGGATAGGGTTGGGGTTAGGTTTAGGGATAGGGTTAGGATTAGTGATATGGTTATGGTTAGGAAAAGGGATAGGGTTAGGGATGGGGTTAGGGTTAGGGTTAGAGATAGGGTTAGGGATGGGGTAAGGGATAGGGTTAGGGATAGGGTTAGGGAAAGGGTTGGGGGTTAGGGTTAGAGTTAGGGTTAGGGTTAGGGAAAGGGTTGGGGTTAGGGAAAGGCTTGGGGGTTAGGGATAGGGTTAGGATTAGGGATAAGGTTAGGATTAGGGATAGGGTTACTGTTTTGGATAAGGTTGGGTTTAGGGTTATGGTTAGGGTTAGGGATAGGGTTAGAATTAGGGATAGGGTTTGGGTCAGGGTTAGGGATAGGGTTAGGGATAGAGTTGGGGTTAGGGTTAGGATTAATGATAGGGTTAGGGTAAGGATTAGGGATAGGGTTAGGATTAGGGATAGGGTTGGGGTTAGGGTTAGGGATAGGGTTAGGGTTAGGGTTAGGGTTAGGGTTAATGTTAGGGTTAGGGTTAGGATTAGGGTAAGGGTTAGCGTTAGGGATAGGGTTAGGGATAGGGTTGGGGTTAGGGTTAGGGATAGTGTTAGGGTTAGGTTAGGGTTAGGGTTAGCATTAGGGATAGGGATAGTGTTGGGGTTAGGGTTAGGGTTGGGGTTAGGGATAGGGTTGGGGTTAGGGATGGGGATAGGGACAGGGATAGGGATAGGGTTAGGTTTAGGGATAGGGTTAGGGATAGGGTTAGAGATAGTGATGGGGTTGAGATTGGGGTTAGGGATATGTTTAGGGTTAGGGTTTTGGATAGGGTTAGGGTTAAGGTTAGGGATAGGGGTTAGGGTTAGGGATAGTGTTAGGGTTTTGGTCGGGGTTAGGGTTAGGGTCAAGGTGGGGGTTAGGGTTAAGGATAGGGTTAGGGATAGGGTTAGGGTTAGGGATAGGGTTGGGGTTAGGGTTAGGGATAGGGTTAGGGTAAGGATTAGGGATAGGGTTAGGGTTAGGGTTAGGGATAGGGTTATGGATAGGGTTGCAGTTAGGGTTAGGGTTTGGGATAGGGTTAGGGTTAAGGTTAGGTTTAAGGTTGGGGTTAGGGTTAGGGTCAGGATTGGGGTATGGGTTAGGGATAGGGATAAGGTTTGGGTTAGGGATAGGGTTAGTCATAGGCATAGTGTTAGGGATAGGGTTGGGGTTTGGGTTAGGGATAGGGTTGGGTTTAGGGTTATGGTTGAGGTAAAGGATAGGGTTAGGGATAGGGATAGGGTTGGGGTTAGGGATAGGGTTAAGGATAGGGCTAGGGATAGGGTTAGGTTTAAGGATAGGGTTAGGTTTAAGGATAGGGTTAGGGATAGGGTTGGGGTTAGGGTTAGTATTAGGGTTAGTGATATGGTTAAAGTTAGGGTTAGGGATAGCGTTAGGGATGGGGTTAGGGTTAGGGATGGTATAAGGGATAGGGTTGGGGTTAGGGTAAGGGGTGGGGTTAGGGTTAGAATTAGGGATAGGGATTAGGGTTAGGGTTAGAGTTAGGGATAAGGTTAGGGTTAGGGATAGGGTTAGGGATAGGGTTAGGGTTAGAGAAAGGGTTGGGGGTTAGGGATAGGGTTAGGGTTAGAGTTAGGGTTAGGGATAGGGTTGGGGTTAGGGAAAGGGTTGGGGATAGGGTTAGGGTTAGAGTTAGGGTTAGGGATAGGGTTGGGGTTAGGGAAAGGGTTGGGGATAGGGTTAGGGATTGGGTTAGGGTTAGGGATAGGGTTAGGATTAGGGATAAGGTTTGGGTTAGGATTACGGATAGGGTTAGGTTTAGGGTTAGGGATAGGGTTGGGTTTAGGGTTATGGTTGGGGTTAGGGTTAGAGTTAGGGATAGGGTTGGGGTTAGGATTAGGAATAGGGTTAGGGTTAAGGATAGGGTTAGGGATAGGGGTGGGGTTAGGGTTATGGTTAGGATTAGGGATAGGGTTCAGGGTTGGGGTTAGGGATAGGGTTAGGGTAAGGATTAGGGATAGGGTTAGGGTTATTTTTAGGGATAGGGTTAAGGTTAGGGATAGGGTTTGGGTTAGGGTTAGGTTAGGGTTAGGTTTAGGTTTAGGGTTAGGGATAGTATTAGGGTGAAGGACAGGGTTAGGGATAGGGTTAGGGATTGGGTTGGGGTTGGGGTTAGGGATAGGGTAAGGGTTAGGGATAGGGATGGGGTTAGGGTTAGGGGTGGTGTTAGGGATAGGGTTAGGGATGGGGTTAGGGTTGGGCTTAGGGTTAGAATTAGGGATAGGGATTAGGGTTAGAGTTAGGGATAAGGTTTGGGTTAGGGATAGGGTTAGGGATAGGGTTAGGGAAAGGGTTGGGGTTTAGGATAGGGTTAGGGTTAGAGTTAGGGTTAGGGATAGGGTTGGGTTTAGGGAAAGGGTTGGGGTTATGGTTAGGGTTAGGAATAGGGTTAAGATTAGGGATAAGGTTAGGGATAGGGTTAGGGATAGGGTTGGGGTTAGGGATAGGGTTAGTGATAGGGATAGGGATAGTGTTAGGGATAGGGTTGGGGTTAGGGATAGGGTTAGTGATAGGGATAGGGTTAGTGATAGGGAAAGGGTTAGGGTTAGGGATAGGGTTGGGGTTAATATTAGGGATAGGGTTAGGGTTAGGATTAGGATTAGGGATAGGGTTAAGGATAGGGATATGGTTGGGGTTAGGGTTAGGATTAGGGTTAGTGATATGGTTAAGGTTAGGGATAGGGATAGGGTTAGGGATGGGGTCAGGTTTAGGGTTAGAGTTAGGGATAAGGTTAGGGTTAGGGATAGGGTTAGGGATAGGGATTTGGTTAGGGTTAGGGTTAGGATTAGGGATAAGGTTAGGGTTAAGATTAGTGATAGGGTTAGGGTTTGGGATAAGGTTGGGTTTAGGGTTATGGTTAGGGTTAGGGATATGGTTAGGGTTAGGGTCAGGGTTAGGGTCAGGGATAGGGTCAGGGTTAGGTATAGGGTTAGGGATAGGGTTGGGGTTAGGGTTAGGGTTAGTATTAAGGATAGGGTTAGGGTAAGGATTAGGGATAGGGTTAGGATTAGGGATAGGGTTGGGGTTAGGGTTAGGGTTAGGGTTAAGGTTAGGGTTAGGGTTATGGTTTGGGATAGGGATAGGGATCGGGTTGGGGGTTGGGTTAGGGATTGGGTTATGGTTGGGATTAGGGATAGGGTTGGGGTTATGGATGGGGATAGGGATAGGGTTAGGATTAGGGATAGGGTTGGGGTTAGGTTTAGGGATAGGGTTAGGGATAGGGTTAGAGATAGTGATGGGGTTGAGATTGGGGTTAGGGATATGTTTAGGGTTAGGGTTGGGGTTAGGGATAGGTTAGGGTAAGGATTAGGGATAGGGTTAGGATTAGGGTTATTGATAGGGTTGCGGTTAGGGTTTGGGATAGGGTTAGGGTTAAGGTTAGGGATAGGGGTTAGGGTTAGGAATAGTGTTAGGGTTTGGTCGGGGTTAGGGTTAGGGTCAGGGTGGGGGTTAGGGTTAGGGTTAAGGATAGGGTTAGGGATAGGGTTAGGGTTAGGGATAGGGTTGGGGTTAGGGATAGGGTTATGGTAAGGATTAGGGATAGGGTTAAGATTAGGGTTAGGGTTAGGGATAGGGTTATGGATAGTGTTGCAGTTAGGGTTAGGGTTTGGGATAGGGTTAGGCTTAAGGTTAGGTTTAAGGTTGGGGTCGGGGTTAGGGTTAGGGTTAGGATTGGGGTATGGGTTAGGGATAAGGTTAGGGTTAAGGATAGGGTTAGGGTAAGGGTTAGGGATAGGGTTAGGGTTAGGGATAGGGATAGGGTTGGGTTTAGGGTTATGGTTGGGGTAAAGGATAGGGTTAGGGATAGGGATCGGGTTGGGGTTAGGGTTAGGGATAGGTTTAGGGTTAGGGATAGGGTTAAGGATAGGGTTAGGGATAGGGTTGGGGTTAGGATTAGGGATAGGGTTAGGATTAGGATTAGGATTAGGGATAGGGTTAGGGTTAGGGTTAAGGATATGGTTAGGGATAGGGTTGGGGTTAGGGTTAGGATTAGGGTTAGTGATATGGTTAAGGTTAGGGTTAGGGATAGGGATAGCGTTAGGGATGGCGTTAGGGTTAGGGATAGGGTTAGGGATGGGGTAAGGGATAGGGGTGGGGTTAGGGTTAGAATTAGGGATAGGGATTAGGTTTAGGTTTAGAGTTAGGGATAAGGTTAGGGATAGGGTTAGGGAAAGGGTTGGGGGTTAGGGATAGGGTTAGGGTTAGAGATAGGGTTAGGGATAGGGTTGGGGTTAGGGAAAGGGTTGGGGGTTAGGGTTAGGGATTGGGTTAGGGTTAGGGATAGGGTTAGGATTAGGGATAAGGTTTGGGTTAGGATTAGGGATAGGGTTAGGTTTAGCGTTAGGGATAGGGTTGGGTTTAGGGTTATGGTTGGGGTTAGGGTTAGGGTCAGGATTAGGTATAGGGTTAGGGATAGGGATAGGGTTGGGGTTAGGGTTAGGATTAATGATAGAGTAAGGGTTAGGCATAGGGTTAGGGTTAAGGTTAGGAATAGGGATAGCGTTAGAGTTAGGGTAATGGTTAGGATTAGGGATAGGGTTAGGGTTAGGGTTAGAGTTCTTGTTAGGATTAGGGATAGGGTTAGAGTTAGGGATAGGGTTGGGGCTAGGATTAGGGATAGGGTTAGGGTTAAGGATAGGGTTAGGGATAGGGTTAGGGTTTAGGGTTGGGGTTAGGGATAGGGATAGGGTTAGGGTAAGGATTAGGGATAGGGTTGGGGTTAGGGTTATTTTTAGGGATAGGGTTAGGATTAGGGTTAGGGTTAGGTTAGGGTTTGGTTTAGGGTTAGGGATAGGATTAGGGTGAAGGACAGGGTTAGGGATAGGGTTAGGGATAGGGTTAGGGATAGGGTTGGGGTTGGGGTTAGGGATAGGGTAAGGGTTAGGGATGGTGTTAGGGATAGGGTTAGGGATGGGGTTAGGGTTAGGGGTGGGGTTAGGGATAGGGTTAGGGATGGGGTTAGGATTAGGGTTAGGGTTAGGATTAGGGATAGGGTTAAGGATAGGGTTAGGGATATGGTTGGGGTTAGGGTTAGGGATAGTGCTAGGGTTAGGTTAGGGTTAGGGTTAGCATTAGGGTTAGGGATAGGGTTGGGGTTAGGGTTAGGGATATGGTTAGGGTTAGGTTAGGGTTAGGGTTAGGGATAGGGTTAAGGTTGGGGTTAGGGTTAGAGTAACGATTAGGGATAGGGTTAGGATTAGGGATAGGGTTGGGGTTAGGGTTAGGGATCGGGTGAGGGTTAAGGTTAAAGATAGGGTTAGGATTAGGGATAGGGTTAGGGTTAGGGTTAGGGATAGGGAAAGGGTTAGTTTTAGGGTTAGGGATAGGGTTAGGGTTAGGGATAGGGTTGGGGTTAGGGTTGGGGTATGGGTTAGGGATAGGGACAGGGTTAGGGTTAAGGATAGGGTTAGGGTAAGGGATAGGGTTAGGGATAGGGTTAGGGATGGGGTTAGGGTTAGGGATGGGGTTAGGGATAGGGTTAGGGTTGGGGTTAGGGATAGGGTTGGGGTTAGGGATGGGGTTGAGATTGGGGTTAGGGATAGGTTTAGGGTTAGGGTTGGGGTTAGGGATAGGTTAGGGTAAGGATTAGGGATAGGATTAGGATTAGGGTTATTGATAGGGTTGTGGTTAGGGTTAGGGTTTGGGAAAGGGTTAGGGTTAAGGTTAGGGATAGGGGTTAGGGATAGTGTTAGGATTTTGGTCGGGGTTAGGGTCAGGGTGGGGGTTAGGGTTAAGGATAGGGTTAGGGATAGGGTTAGGGTTAGGGATAGGGTTGGGGTTAGGGTTAGGGATAGGGTTAGTGTAAGGATTAGGGTTAGGGTTAGGGTTAGGATTAGGGTTAGGGATAGGGTTATGGATAGGGTTGCAGTTAGGGTTAGGGTTTGGGATAGGGTTAAGGTTAGGTTTAAGGTTGGGGTCGGGGTTAGGGTTAGGGTCAGGATTGGGGTATGGGTTAGGGATAGGGTCAGGGTTAGGGTTAAGGATAGGGTTAGGGTAAGGGATAGGGTTAGGGATAGGGTTAGGGATGGGGTTAGGGTTAGGGATGGGGTTAGGGATAGGGTTAGGGATAGGGTTGGGGTTGGGGTTGGGGTTAGGGTTAGGGTTGGGGTTAGGGTTAGAATTAGGGATAGGGATTAGGGTTAGAGTTAGGGATAAGATTAGGGATAGGGTTAGGGTTAGGGAAAGGGTTAGGGAAAGGGTTGGGGGTTAGGGATAGGGTTAGGGATAGAGTTAGGGTTAGGGATAGGGTTGGGGTTAGGGAAAGGATTGGGGTTAGGGATTGGGTTAGGGTTAGGGATAAGGTTAGGATTAGGGATAGGGTTAGGATTAGGGATAGGGTTAGGGTTAGGGATAGGGTTGGGTTTAGGGTTATGGATAGGATTATGGATAGGGTTGGGGTTAGGGTTAGGATTAATGATAGAGTTAGGGTTAGGCATAGAGTTAGGGATAGGGTTAGGGATAGGGATAGGGATAGGGTTAGGGTTAGTGTTAGGGTTAGGGTTTAGGGTTGGGGATAGGGATAGGGTTAGGGTAAGGATTAGGGATAGGGTTAGGATTAGGGATAGAGTTGGGGTTAGGGTTAGGGATAGGGTTAGGGTTAGGGATAGGGTTAACCACTTAAGCCCCGGAAGATTTTGCCCCCTTCCTGACCAGGGGGTATTTTGCGATTCGGCACTGCGTGACTTTACCGGACCATTGCGCGGTCGTGCGACACTGTACCTAAACAAATTTGATGTTCTTTTTTTCCTACAAACAGAGCTTTCTTTTGGTGGTATTTGATCACCTGTGCAATTTTTTGATCATGCGCTATAAACAAAAAAAGAGCGACAATTTTGCAAAAATAACAATATTTTTCACATTTTTTTATATGAAATTCCCCCCCAAAAAAAATGTAAAAATCAAAATTTTTTAACATTTTCGGCCAATTTGTTTTATGCTACATATGTTTGGTAAAAAAAATCGCAAAAAGCGTATTTTGATTGGTTTGCGCAAAAGTTATTGCGTTTACTAACAAAGGGAAAGATTTCTGTCATTTTTGTTGTTTTTTTTAACGCGTAATGGCGGCGATCTGCGATTTTTTTGCGGTACTGCGACATTGCGGCGGACAGATCGGACCCTTGACTGACATTTTTGACACTTTTGGGGTTACCAGTGACATTTCTACAGTAATCAGTGCTATACATATACTGTAAAAATACACTGGCAGTGAAGGGGTTAACTTTATTTGAGAGGGAGGGGCTGTGTGTGTTCCTAGGGGGCGTGATTCTAACTGTGATTGGCTGTGGCTTGAGGTGTAGGAACAATGATCAACGGTCCTACATAGTAGAACCGTGTGATCATTGTTTCTACACTATGGAGAATGACAGGTGGCTTGTTTACATTAGCCGCCCCCCTTTCTCCCTCTCCCCCGATGATCGCCGAGTGACCGGCGGACATCGGGTCCGCCGGTCACACGTGCGGGGGGGTCCGTGACCGAGCGGGAGCGGGAGAGCGCCTCCGGCGGCGCGCTCTCGCTCCCCAGAGCCTCACAGGCTAGCGACATAGACCTACGTCACTGTGCCTGTGAGGGGCTGACTGCCGCAGTAAATAATAAGTGAGCAGTCGGCAAGTGGTTAAGGTTAGGGATAGGGTTAGGGTTAGGATTAAGGTTAGGGATAGGGTAGGGGTTAGGGTTAGGATTAGGGATAGGGTTGGGGTTAAGGTTAGAGATAGGGTTAGGGTTAGGGTTTAGGTTAAAGATAGGGTTAGGATTAGGGATAGGGTTAGGGATAGGGTTAGCGTTAGGGATAGGGTTAGGGATAGGGTTGGAGTTAGGAATAGGGTTAGGCATAGGGTTAGGGTTAGGATTAGGGCTAGGGTTAGGGTTAGGGATAGGATTAGGGATAGGGTTTGGGATAGGGTTAGGGATAGGGTTGGGGTTTGGGTTAGGGTTAGGGTTGCTGTTAGGGATAGGGTTGGGGTTAGGGATAGGGTTAGGGTTAGGGATAGGGTTAGGATTAGGTTTAGGGATAGGGTTAGGGATAGGGTTAGAGATAGGGATGGGGTTGAGATTGGGGTTAGGGATAGGTTTAGGGTTGGGGTTAGGGATAGGGTTAGGGTAAGGATTAGGGATAGGGTTAGGATTAGGGTTATTGATAGGGTTGCGGTTAGGGTTAGGGTTTGGGATAGGGTTAGGGTTAAGGTTATTGATAGGGTTTAGGGTTAGGGATAGTGTTAGGGTTGGGGTCAGGGTTAGGGTTAGGGTTAGGGTTTGGTTTAAGATTAGGGATAAGGTTAGGGATAGGATTAGGGTTAGGGTTAGGGTTAGGGATAGGGTTGGGGTTGGGGTTAGGGTTAGTGATAGGGTTAGGGTTAGGGTTGTACTCCTCTCCATACCACCTCATGTCTGACCCCCCTGCTCCTCTCCATAACACCCCCTGTCTGACCCCCTTTACTTATCTCCATAGCACCCCATGTCTTACCCCTTTACTCCTCTCTATACCACTCCATTTCTGACTCCCTTTACTCCTCTCCATACCGACCCATGTCTGACCCCCTATACTCCTCACCATTCCACCCCACGTCTGACCATCTGTTCTCCTCTTCATACCACCCCATGTCTGACCCCTTGTACTCCTCTCCATACAACCCCATGTCTGACCCCCTGCACTCCTCTCCATACCACCCCATGTCTGACCCCATGTACTCCTCTCCTCTTCATATCACCCCATGTCTGACCCCCTGTACTCCTCTCCATATGACCCCATGTCTAACCCTCTGTGCTCCTCTCCTCTCCCTACCACCTCATGTCTGACCCACCCACTCCTCTCCATACCACCCCATGTCTGACCCCCCTGTACTCCTCTCTATACCACCTCATGTCTGACCCCCTGTACTCCTCTCCTCTCGATACCAACCCATGTCTGACCCCCTGTACTTCTCTCCTTCCCATACCTCCCCATATCTGACACCTTTTGCTCCTCTCCATTCCACCCCCTGTCTGACCCCCTGTACTCCTCTCCTCTCCATACCACCCCATGTCTGACCCCCTGTTCTTCCCTCCGTACCACCCCATGTCTGACCCCCTTGTACTCCTCTCCATACTACTCCATGTCTGACCCCCTGTACTCCTCTCCATACCACCCCATGTCTGACGCCCTGTACTTCTCTCCTTACCACCCCATGTCTGACCCCCTGTACTCCTCTCCATACCACCTCATATCTGATCCCCTGTACTCCTCTCCATAACACCCCTTGTCTGACCCCCTGTACTCCTCTTTAAACCACCCCTTGTCTGACCTCCTGTTCTCCTCTCCTTACCACCCCATATCTGACACCCTGGACTCCTCTCCATACCACCCCATGTCGGACCCCCTGTACTCCTCTCCTCTCCTTACCACCCCATGTCTGTCCCCCTGTACTCCTCTCCATAACACCCCTGGTCTGACCCCCTGTACTCCTCTCCATAACACCCTATGTCTGACCCCCTGCACTCCTCTCCATACCACCCCATGTCTGACCCCCTGTGCTCCTCTTCATAACACCCCATGTCTGACCGCTGTACTCCTCTCCATACCACCCCATGTCTGATCCCCTGTACTCCTCTCCATACCACTCCATGTCTGACCCCCTGTACTCCTCTCCATACCACCCCATGTCTGACCCCTTGTACTCCTCTCCATACCACCCCATATATGACCCCCTGTACTCTTCTCCTCTCCATACCACCCCATGTCTGACCCCCTATACTCCTCACCATTCTACCCCATTTCTGACCCCCTATACTCCTCTCCACACCACCCCATGTCTGACCATCTGTTTTCCTCTTCATACCACCCCATGTCCGACCCCTTGTACTCCTCTCCATAACACCCTATGTCTGACCCCCTGCACTCCTCTCCATACAACCCCATGTCTGACCCCCTGCACTCCTCTCTATACCACCCCATGTCTGATCCCCTGTGTTCCTCTCCTCTCCATAACACCCCATGTCTGACCCCATGTACTCCTCTCCTCTTCATATCACCCCATGACTGACCCCCTGTACTCCTCTCCATATGACCCCATGTCTAACCCTCTGTGCTCCTCTCCTCTCCATACCACCCCATTTCTGACCCCTTGTACTCCGCTCCATACAACCCCATTTTTGACCCCTGTACCCTCTCCATACCACCCCATGTCTAAACTCCTGTACTCCTTTCCATACCACCCCATGTCAGACTCCCTGTACTCTTCTCCTCTCCATACCACCCCATGTCTGACCCCCTATACTCCTCACCAATCTACCCCATGTCTGACCCCCTATACTCCTCTCCACACCACCCCATGTCAGACCCCCTATACTCCTCTCCATACCAACCCATGTCTGACCCCCTGTACTCCTCTCCATACCACCCATGTCTGACCCCCTGTTCTTCTCTCCTCTCCATTCCACCCCAAGTCTGCCCCCCTTTACTCCTCTCCATACCACCCCATGTCTGACCCCCTGTACTCCTCTCCTCTCCATACCACCCCATGTCTGACACCTTGTACTCCTCTCCATGCCACTCCATGTCTTACCCCCTCTACTCATCTCCAAACCACCCCATGTCTGACCCCTTGTACTCCTCTCCTCTCCACACCACCCGATGACTGACCCCCTCTGCTCCTCTTCATACCAAACCATGTCTGACCCCCTGTACTCTTCTCCATACCACCCCATGTCTGACCTCCTGTACTCCTCTCCATACGACCCCATGTCTGACCCCCTGTGCTCCTCTCCTCTCCTTTCCATACCACCCCATGTCTGACCCCCCTACTCCTCTCCATACCACCCCATGTCTGACCCCCTGTACTTCTCCTCATAACACCCCCTGTCTGACCCCCTGTACTCCTCTCCATACCACCCCATGTCTGTCCCCCTATACTCCTCTCAATACCACCCCATGTCTAACCCCCTGTACTCCTCTCAATACCACCCCATGTCTAATCTCCTTTACTCCTCTTCTCTCCATACCACCCCATGTCTGACCCTCTGTACTCCTCTCCTCTCCATTCCACCCCATGTCTGACCCCCTGTACTCCTCTCCCCTCCATACCAATGAATGTCTGACCCCCTGTATTCCTCTCCTCTACATACCACCCCATGTCTGACCCCCTGTACTCCTCTCCATAACACCCCATGTCTGACCCCCTGCACTCCTCTCCTCTTCTTACCACCCCATGTCTGACCCCCTGTACTCCTCTCCTCTCCTCTCCATACCACCCCATGTCTACCCCCCTGCTCTCCTATCCATATCACCCCATGTCTAACCCCCTGTATTCCTCTCCATACCTCCCCATTTCTGACCCCTTTACCCTCTCCATGCCATCCCATGTCTGACCCCCTGTACTCTTCTCCTCTCCATACCACCCCATGTCTTACCCCCTATACTCCTCACCATTCTACCCCATGTCTGACCCCCTATACTTCTCTCCAAACCACCCCATGTCTGACCCCTTTACTCCTCTCCATACCACTCCATGTCTGATTCTCTGTACTCTTCTCCTCTCCATACCACCCCATGTCTGACCCCCTATACTCTTCACCATTCTACCCCATGTCTGACCCCCTATACTCCTCTCCATACCCCACATGTCTGACCCCATGTACTCCTCTCCATACCACCCATGTCTGACCCCCTGTTCTTCTCTCCTCTCCATTCCACCCCAAGTCTTTCCCCCTGTACTCCTCTCCATACCACCCCATGTCTGACCCCCTTTACTCCACTCCATACCACTCCATATCTGACCCCCAGTCCTCCTCTCCTCTCCATATCACCCCATGTCCGACCCCCCCTACTTCTATCCATACCATGCCATGTCTTACCCCCTGTACTCCTCTCCATACCTCCCCATTTCTGACCCCTGTACCCTCTCCATACCATCCCATGTCTGACCCCCTGTACTCCTCTCCATACCTCCCCATTTCTGACCCCTGTACCCTCTCCATACCATCCCATGTCTGACCCCCTGTACTCTTCTCCTCTCCATACCTCCCCATGTCTTACCCCCTATACTCCTCACCATTCTACCCCATGTCTGACCCCCTATACTCCTCTCCATACCACCCCATGTCTGACCCCTTGTACTCCTCTCCATACCACCCCATGGTTGACCCCCTGTTCTTCTCTCCTCTCCATTCCACCCCAAGTCTTTCCGCCTGTACTCCTCTCCATACCACCCCATGTCTGACCCCCTGTACTCCTCTCCTCTCCAAACCACCCCATGTCTGACACCTTGTACTCCTCTCCATACCACCCCATGGTTGACCCTCTGTATGCCTCTCCATACCACCCCATATAAGACCCCCTGTACTCCTTTCCATGCCACCCCATGTCTGACCCCCTTTCCTCCACTCCATACCACCCCATATCTGACCCCCAGTCCTCCTCTCCTCTCCATATCACCCCATGTCCGACCCCCCCTACTTCTCTCCATACCATCCCATGTCTTACCCCCTGTACTCCTCTCCAAACCACCCCATGTCTGACCCCTTGTACTCCTCTCCATACCACCTCATGTCTGACCCCCTGTACTCCTCTCCTCTCCATACCACCCCATGACTGACCCCCTCTGCTCCTCTCCATACCACCCCATGTCTGACCCCCAGTACTCCTCTTCATACCACCCCATGTCTGACTCCCCCTACTCCTCTCCATACCAAACCATGTATGACCCCCTGTACTCCTCTCCATACCACCCCATGTCTGACCCCCTGTACTCCTCTCCATACAACCCCATGTCTGAGCCCCTGTGATCCTCTCTTTTCCATACCACCCCATGTCTGACCCCCTGTACTCCTCTCCTCTCCATACCACCCCATGTCTGACCCCCCTACTCCTCTCCATACCAACCCATGTCTGACCCCCTGTACTCTTCTCCTCTCCATACCACCCCATGTCTGACCCCCTGTACTCCTCTTCATAACACCCCCTGTCTGACCCCCTATACTCCTCTCCATACCACCCCATGTCTGTCCCCCTATACTCCTCTCAATACCACCCCATGTCTGACCCCCTGTACTCCTCTCAATACCACCCCATGTCTAACCCCTTTACTCCTCTTCTCTCCATACTACCCCATGTCTAACCCCCTGTACTCCTCTCCATTCCACCCCATGTCTGACCCCCTGTGCTCCTCTCCTCTTCATACCACCCCATGTCTGACCCCCTGTAC
Organism: Pelophylax lessonae; assembly: GCF_965119305.1. Lineage (NCBI taxonomy): Eukaryota > Metazoa > Chordata > Amphibia > Anura > Ranidae > Pelophylax > Pelophylax lessonae. The sequence goes on from NW_028119971.1 coordinate 20,975, forward strand.
TCCTCTTCTCTCCATACCACCCCATGTCTGCCCCCCTGCTCTCCTCTCCATATCACCCCATGTCTAACCCTCTGTGCTCCTCTCCTCTTCATACCACCCCATGTCTGACCCCCCTTTACTCCTCTCCATACCACCCCATTTCTGACCCCTGTACCCTCTCCATACCATCCCATGTCTGACCCACTGTACTCTTCTTCTCTCCATACCACCCCATGTCTTACCCCCTATACTCCTCACCATTCTACCCCATGTCTGACCCCCTATACTTCTCTCCACACCACCCCATGTCTTACCCCTTTACTCCTCTCCGTACCACCCCATGTCTTATCCCTTGTACTCCTCTCCTCTCCATACCACCCCATGTCTGACAGCAGACATTCCATCTCTAGGCTGGCCATACCTTGACTTCATGGAATGTCCATATAAGGAGTTACTTCCTGAGGCTCACAGTGCAAAGAGAGATATGATAGCAGGGAGTGTAAATAACCGAATGGTTGCTGGGAAATCCTTCACACACATGAACCAGGTAAGCACAAATATTCTCTGTCAAAGGTATGGGCCTGTTACACTGCTCCCCTTTTTTGGAACACTTTGTTTGCCTGGACAGTCCGTCCGCGTTCCAATTCAACTTGCCAGGGCGGTATTGGACAGAGAAATTGAATGGTTGTAGTGCTAGGCTCCATCTCAACAAGCGTCCATTATCTCCAGCCACTCGGTTCAACCATACCAAGGGATTATGATCTGTAATGAGGGTAAATTCTTGGCCATACAGATATGGTGTTGTTTTCTACCCCATGTCTGACCCCCTATACTCCTCTCCATACCACTAGTGATGTCGCGAACATAAAATTTAATGTTCGCGAATGGCGAACGCGAACTTCCGCAAATGTTCGCGAACCGGCGAACATTGCGAACCGCCATAGACTTCAATAGGCAGGCGAATTTTAAAACCCACAGGGACTCTTTCTGGCCACAATATTGATGGAAAAGTTGTTTCAAGGGGACTAACGCCTGGACTGTGGCATGCCGGAGGGGGATCCATGGCAAAACTCCCATGGAAAATGACGTCGTCGACGCAGAGTCGGGTTTTAATCCATAAAGGACATAAATCACCTAACATTCCTAAATTGTTTGGAATAACGTGCTTTAAAACATCCAGTGTGTGTATACGATCAGGTATGATGTTGTATCGATCAGGTAGTGTAAGGGTTATGCCCGCTTCACAGTGACAGACCAAACTCTGACAGACCAAACTCCCCGTTTAACGCACCGCAAACATCCGCAAACATCCGCAAACAGACCAGAACCGACCAAAATGGGACAGGAACTGGGCTTTAAGGGTTAGGGTTAGGTTTAGTGTTAGGGGATAGGGTTAGGGTTATGGTGAGATACTTAGGGTTAGAGTTAGTAACCCTACCCCTACGCCTCTAACCCTAAGCACTAAAAATAACCCTAACCTTAGCCCTAACCCTAACCCTAGCCCTAATTCTATTTTTTTTCTGGTTCTGGACATGCTACAGAGCTGAAACTTCACAGGTACACTTTTTAGACCCCCCAGACACCAAATCACACAAAAAAAGTTCTTAAAAATTGTCATTTTTGATAGAGAACCAATTATTGGAAAAATTAAAAAAAAAAAAATAAATAAATAAAAAAAAAAAAAAACTTTCTTTGGGTTTAGTGTCTGGGGGGGTCTAAAATGTGTACCTGTGAAGTTTCAGCTCTGTAGCATGTTCAGAACAAGAAAAAAAATTCGAATTAGGGTTAGGGCTAGGGTTAGGGGGTTAAGTTTAAGGTTAGAGGGTTAGGGTTAGGATTAGGGTTAGGGTTAGGTTTAGGGTTATTTTTATGGCTAGGCTTAGAGGGTTAGGGTTAAGTTTAGAGGGTTAGGGTTATGGTTAGAGGGTTAGGTTTAGTGTTAGGGGATAGGGTTAGGGTTACGGTAAGATACTTAGGGTTAGAGTTAGTAACCCTACCCCTCTAACCCTCTAACCCTAAGCACTAAAAATAACCCTAACCTTAGCCCTGACCCTCACCCTAGCCCTAACCCTAATTTTTTTCTGGTTCTGGACATGCTACAGAGCTGAAACTTCACAGGTACACTGTCTAGAACCAGAAAAAAAGATAATTTTTCAGTAGAGCAGGGATGGTGGGAACCCTCTTTTTACACCTATATGATCTTTTTTTTCATGTTCTGGGCATGCTACAGAGCTGAAACTTCACAGGTACACTTTTTAGACCCCCCCCCCCCCCGACACTAATCCCAAAAAAGTCATGCCTGCCTCCAAAAATGCCTGATAAATATATATAAAAAAATAAATAAAAGCAGACTGAAATACCAGCCCTAAAAATGGCTTTTTGGGTGCTGTCAGGATGCTGTCCTTACAGCAGGAGTGGACACAGAACACTGGCCTAGCTAATGATTTCCCTATCAATTCAGCAGCAACAGCAGCCCTCTCCCTGCTCTAACTAACTCTGCAGCTTCAGAATGAATCTAAGATGGATGCTGCCCTTGCTTTTTTATAGGAGGTGGGAGGGTCTGGGAGGGAGGGTATGCTGATTGGCTGGAATGTGTCTGCTGACTGTGAGGTACAGGGTCAAAGTTTGCTCAATGATGATGTATAGGAGGTGGACCGAACATCGCATATGTTCGCCCGCCGAGGAAAGTTCGCCGGGAACTGTTCGGGATATCTCTACATACCACCCCATGTCTGACCCCCTGTACTCCTCTCTGTACCACCCATGTCTGACCCCCTCTTCTTCTCTCCTCTTCATTCCACCCCAAGTCTGTCCCCCTGTACTCCTCTCCATACCACCCCATGTCTTACCCCCTGTACTCCTCTCCATACCACCCCCTGTCTGACCCCTTGAACTCCTATCCATACAACCCCATGTCTGAGCCCCTGTGCTCCTCTCCTCTCCATACCACCCCATGTCTGACCCCCTGTACTCCTCTCCTCTCCATACCAACCCAAGTCTGACCCCCCTACTCCTCTCCATACCAACCCATGTCTGACCCCCTGTACTCTTCTCCTCTCCATACCACCCCATGTCTGACCCCCTGTACTCCTCTTCATAACACCCCCTGTCTGACTAAAATATATTAGTGTAAATGATTTCATTAGCACAAGCATATATTTCTGCTACTATCACACCTATATATGTCTAGGTGTGTATATAAATATATGTATGTGTGTATATACACCACTATACACAAGTTCAGATGTTTTGCCTGCCTCAAAAGAACCCAAAAAAAATGCCAAAAAAAATGCCAAAAAAAACGCTAGCGTCAAAAAAAAAAAATGCACAGGTGTGTTTTTTCTGGCATTTTTTGGGGGTTTTTGGAGGCAGGCAAAACATCAGAACTTGTGCACAGTACCACTATACACAAGTTCAGATGTTTTTCCTGACTGCAAAGAACCCAAAAAAATGCCTGCTATTAAACCGGCAAGGTGTTACAGCAGCGAAGCCATACTCCTGTGCTGAAAGTTTTCTAATACAAACAATCTTTTTTTTGAATGGTTCTGGACATGCTACAGAGCTGAAACTTCACATGTACACTTTTTAGACCCCCCAGATACGAAATCTAAAGTAAAAATCCAAAAATCTCTTTTTTTTTTTAAATTTTTTCAATAATTGGCTTTCTTTATCAAAAATGACAATTTTTAAGAACTTTTTTTTGTGTGATTTTGTGTCTGGGGGGTCTAAAAGGTGTACCTGTGAAGTTTCAGCTCTGTAGCATGTCCAGAACCAGAAAAAAAGATCATATAGGTGTAAAAGGAGGGTCCCACATCCCTGTTCTACTGAAAAATTATCTTTTTTTTTTTTCATGGTTCTGGACATGCTACAGAGCTGAAACTTCACATGCACACCTTTTAGACCCCCCAGATACTAAATCCAAAGTCAAAATAAAAAAATTGCTCTCTTTTTTTTTTTTATCAAAAATGACAATTTTTAAGAACTTTTTTTGTGTGATTAATAGTTAATGGGGCATGACCCAGAACCCTATGGACTCTTTAGGGGCATTTATTTGGTTTTAGGGCTTAAAAATGTTTTTTTTTAATTACCGAAGTTCGGGTCCCATTGATTTCAATGGGGTTCTGAAATCCGGGCCGAACTTTCGGGAAGTTCGGATGTTCTGGCCGAACCGAACTTTTCAAAAGTTCGATCATCCTTAGTGATGTACCATCTTGTTATAAGTTTATAGTTCATCTCTTGCGTTTTGGTGCATTTGGCTGGGCCAAAGGTGAACCTCAATATCCTCTGGATCTGTTCTTTTGTCAAATTACAGTTTAAATCTCCCTCCCACTTTCTCACCCAAGGTAGTTCCGGTTGGTCCTCTGAGTTTGTCAATAATCCGTATGCAATCGATAGAGTGCATGCTAGGTTCCCTGGTTTTACGCAGGCCTGCTCAAATTTAGTTAGTACCCTATCGAACTCCTCTGGTTTCGGTATGGATACTAGGTAATGGTGTAGTTGACTAGCCTGCCAAAATTGCAAATTATATGGGCCTTCCTCCTCCATCAATTTGGTCACTGAGGGCCATTTTTTTTGTATTAAAAATGATGAAGCCTGTATCTGCCCTTTTTCCCTTAGTGTTATAAACCGTTTACTGTCCAGTCCCGAAGGGAACAGAGGGTTACCTAGTATTGGATATAAGGGAGATCTATTCATTGTTAATTTAGAATATATGTTTGGTCTTGTACAGATACGTAGCGTGTTTCCTATTATTAGATGGTGTTTTAAGTTTTTGGGTAGGTCCTGGTAGCACCACATAGCTCTTTTCAAATTTACCTCTGTTTGTGCTTGTTCCAGTTCCACCCATAATTTAGACTCCGAGTGATGCCACCAATCCAAAATCCTGCTTACATGTGTGGCCTGGTAATAGGTTCTTATATCTGGGAATGCTAAGCCCCCCTTTTTTTTTGGCAAAGACAAGATTCTCTGTGCTATGCGTGCTTTTTTGTGGGACCAAATATACTTTAAAAATAGCGAGTTTATCGCCATAAAGAATCTATTTGGTATCTTGACTGGCAGTGCTCGGAAAAGGTATAGAAATTTCGGAAGTACGATCATCTTGAACAGGTTGCACTTGCCGAACCATGACTGCATCCCTCCCTGCCATTGTTCTAAAAGTCTCTTAGTCATCGCTATCAAGGGCAAGAAGTTGAGATCATATACTCATGTTAATTTTGTTGGTATAAGTGTCCCCAGATATCTCACTGCCGTCTCATTCCACTTAAAGCCAAAGCTATTTTTCAGTGTTTGTATTTGGGTCGATGGCATCCCAACTCCCATTGCTTCCGACTTCCCAAAATTGATTTTCAGATTCGATACTGCCCCATATCTCTTGAATTCTTGTATCAGATTCGGCAACAAGATATTTGGATTAGACAGAGAGAATAACATGTCATCCGCATAAGCGGCTATTTTGAATTGTTTTTCCTTTATTCTCACTCCTTCAATGTCTGGGTTCAGGCGGACTTTGCAAAGGAAAGGTTCCAATGTCAAGGCAAAAAGGAGGGATGACAATGGGCACCCCTGCCTAGTGCCGTTCTTTACTGGAAACGCATTTGATATTATCCCATTGGCTTTTACCCTAGCTACTGGGTTTGTATGGACTCTAGTTATCTTATCTAACATCGAGTTTCCCAGCCCAATGTATTTGAGCACTGTAAATTGAAAAGGCCATCCGACCCGGTCAAATGCCTTTTCAGCATCTGCGCTCAACACCATGCACGGGGTCTTTTTCTCGTTTACTATTTGTATCAAGTTGAGTATTCTTATGGTGTTATCTTTTGCTTCTCTTGATGTCATAAAACCTACCTGGTCTGGATGTATCAGTTTTGGCAATATTCTTGCCAATCTATCTTCTAGCACCTTGGTGAATATCTTCAGATCCACATTCAATAAAGATATTGGCCTATAGCTGCTACATGCAGCTGGATCCTTGCCTTCTTTTAGTATTATGGAGATGTGTGCCGTAAGTGTGTCCCTCTCCAGTGTCCCATCTAGTCCTGTTGCATTATACAATCTTACCAGGTAGGGGCCTAAGGTATGGGATAGTAGCTGATAGTATTGTGTTGTCAGACCATCTGGTCCTGGCGCTTTCCCTGGTTTCATTGATCTTATTGCTTGCTGTACTTCCTCTATGGTAATTTCTTCTTCTAGGGATTCCCTATCCTCCTCTGACATCTTAGGTAAATGTGACTGATTTAAATACCTTTCTATTTCCCTTTGTGAAGGTGTCTCCGTTTTTAGATTATTTAGTGAGGCATAGTATTTTTCGAATGTTTCCGTTATTTGTGTTGGTAAAGTTTTTTTAGTCCCGTCTGCTGTTACAATGTGGGGTATATATGATCTCAACTTCTGCCCCTGGACCGTCTTAGCAAGTAGTTTCCCGCACTTATTTCCCGCTTCATAATTTAATTTGCGGCACCTTTGTATGTCTGCCTTAGCCTTATATTGTAGCAAGTCTGTAATCTGCTTTCTGGTCGTCATCAAGTCTGTGCATATGCTTCCCGGTGGCGATCGTTTGTGTTTTGTTTCCAGCACTCTGAGTCTGTCTAGTAACTGAACCGTTTGTTTATTTCTTTCCCTTTTTATACGTGCCCCATGCTTAATAAGGATCCCTCTAATTACTGCCTTATGGGCTTCCCAAAGGGTGCCCATATTGCAGTCACTTTGGTCATTGATCTCAAAATAAGTTTTCAATTCCTGTGTTACTTCCTTTAATATTTCTTCCCTTTGTAATAGACTTTCGTTCAGCCTCCAGCACTGTCTTTTCTGTAAGGGGTTCTCTGTTAGCCTATATACTATTGTTATGGGTGCATGGTCTGACCAGGTAATACTGTTAATAGATGATTTTTTCACTGCCTGTAGCTGAGCATGGGGTATTACAAAATAATCAATTATCGAATAATTCCTATGTGGTATCGAGTAAAACGTGTAATCTTTTTTATCGGGATGCTGTAATCTCCACACATCAATCAACTGGGACTTATGTAGTGTCTTCAGTATTCGTCTACTCATTCTAGTGGACAGTGCCGAGGTCCCAAAGGAAGTATCTACTGTCGGTATCAGTGGCGCGTTAAAGTCCCCTCCTACGATCAGCTGTCCTTCGGAGTATTTGTTGCATTTTAACCACTTTACCACCAGAGGATTTTGCTGTCTTACGTCCAGGCCACTTTTTGTGATTCGGCACTGTGTGACTTTAACTGACAATTGCGTGGTCATGCAACGCCGTACCCAAACTTAATTTAGGTCCTTTTTTTCCCACAAACAGAGCTTTCTTTTGGTGGTATTTGATCACCTGTGCGATTTTTACTTTTTGCGCTATAAACAAAAAAAGAGCGAAAATTTTGAAAAAATAACAATATTTTTCACATTTTTTTAATATGAAATTCCCCCCCAAAAAATGTAAAAATCAAAATTTTTTATCATTTTTGGCCAATTTGTTTTCTGCTACCTATGTTTGGTAAAAAAAATCACAATAAGAGGATTTTGATTGGTTTGCGCAAAATTTATTGCGTTTACTAACTAAGGGAAAGATTTCTGTCATTTTTGGTGTTTTTTTTTTTTAACGAGTAATGGCGGCGATCTGCGATTTTTTTTTTTTTTGCGGGACTGTGACATTGCGGTGGACAGATCGGACCCTTGACTGACATTTTTGACACTGGGGGTACCAGTGACATTACAGTAATCAGTGCTATAAATATGCACTGTTACTGTAAAAATGACACTGGCAGGGAAGGGGTTAATTTTATTGGAGAGGGAGGGGTTAATGTATGCCTGGTGCTTACTAACGTGTGTGGGGGGAGGTGACTGAGTGACACAGGCACAGATCGCAGGTTCGGCTATGCTGAACACTGCAATCTGACCCTGCCTGTCACTTAGGAGATCCGCCCGCTTTGTTTACACAAGCGGGCGGATCTCCACACTCGATTCCCCGATGATCGGGGAAGAGCAGCGGTGATCACCGCCGCTCCTCCCCTGGCCCGACTCTCGCTGTGACTGAACACAAGGGGAGGAGTCCAGCGACGTAGGTCTACGTCGCTGGACGATAACGAGCCACATTGCTGCAGCAGCAGCAGCAATGTGAGCATACGTAAAGTGGTTAAAAAATGCTTTTAGGGGCATTGGATGGTGCCAGTAAGGTAATCATCAGTCAGTAGAGTAATGGACAGTGTCAATTTTTTTTTTTTTAAATAATTGGTCAGTTGAACAATGCTTTTCTCAAAAGTTTTATATTTTTATTTTAAATTTTTTACAATCTTATTTTACATTTTGTTTTACAATGTCAGGAAGGGGTTGGTGTCAATTGGGCAGTGGACAGTGTCAGTAGAAATTTGTTATTATTATTTTTTTTTTTAATATTTTATAAAAAATATGTTGTTTGTTTTTATGATTTTTTTCCCGCAGTGCCTCTGAGAAGGGCACAGTGGATGGTCTCAGTGGAGCAGTGATAGTAAACCAGTTAATTGTGTCAGTGTTTTTTTTGTTGTTGTTTTTTGTTTTTTTCAATTTATTTTTCTCTATAAATGTATTTTTTTTTGTTTTAAAATTTTATATTTTTAATTATTTTAAAATGTATTTTTCACAGCCCTTTTTTCATAATATTTTGGGAGATTGGACAGTGTCAGTAGTTTTATTTTTTTAATTTTATTATTTTTTACATTTTTATTATTATTATTATTTTTTTTACATTGATTTTTTTGTATGAACAATATCAGTATTTTTTTTTCTAGCATTTTTGACAGTTTATTTTTTCAGTGCTTCTGGAAGGAAGTAGTGGACTGTGTCAGTAAGGCAGGTGACAGTGTCAGTAGAGCAATGGACAGTGTCAGCATATTTTACAGTTTTCTGTATTTTTTTATTGTTTTCTTTTTTGGAATTTGTTTATTTTTTTATTCACAATGCTTTTTGGGGGAGGGGTTAGGGTGGTGTATCAGTTCATTGGGGTAATGGACAGTGTTGGTATATGTGTGTGTATATATATATATATATATATATTCTTTCAATTTTATTTTTTTATTATTTTTTTCAATTAATTTTTTTATTATTTTTTTCTTAATTATTTGTATTGAGGGTAAAGTGGACAGTGTCCATATTTTTTATTTTACTTTATTATTTTTACATTTATTTTTTATATTTCATTTTTGTAAACCAGCCCTGTTGTGGCCTTGGTGGGATTTTGTTTTCTTAGGCCAAATGACTTCAACAGCTCTTCTCTTTACTCTCTGTAAAGCCCCGAGATAATGGGGGAGGGGTCAGCTCAGCACTTATCCACATAACAGTGGAGTCAGCTTGAAGCAATGGGAGTGGGGGAGGGGATGAAAGAAAACATTCCCCTCTACATACATTGGGGGGAGGGGTGAAAGTGAAGGGGGAGTGTCAGCAGTTTTTACAGCAGAGAAGATGGGGGAGGGGCCATGGTAACACTTCTCGTATAAACAATGGAGTCAGCTTGAAGCAATGGGAGTGGGGGAGGGGTCTTCCTACAGAGGAGTCAGCTCACAGCAGAGGGGTCGGGGAAGGGGGAGGGGCATGTCAGCTGTTTTCTACATGGAGAAGGGAAGTTACAGCAGAGTGAATGGGGGAGGGCACTTCTCCTTTGCTGAGATAATCCCTTCCCCTCACAGGTGTGACATATGAAGATGCTGATTGGACAGCATGATTATTGCACAGCTGTGCCTTAGGCTTAGACAGTGGGTGGAGTCAGTAGTTGATTTTTTTTTCTCTTTTTTTTTTAACAATTCTTTTCAGGGAGGAGGGGTTAGGACAATGGATTGTGTCAACAAGGCATTGGGCAGTGTCAGTAGCTTTTTTTATCTTTGTTTTATTTTTACATTTTAATTTCTATTATTTATTATTTATTATAGATATTTATTTCATTTCACAATGCATGGGGGATGGGCAGTGGATGGTGTCAGAAAATGAAATAAGGAAAATAAATAACTAATAATGCTGTCCGCTTCCCTTCTATTATGTTTCACAATTTTATATTTTAATTATTTTTATTATTTTCTTTTTTTAAATCATTTTTTTAACAGTGTCTCTGGGAGGGTGGCAATGGATGGTGTCAGTAGGGCAGTGTGCAGTGTCAGTAGTTTTTTATCTGTATTTAATTTTTTTTTTTTTTTACAAATGCATTTTTTTTATTCAATGTAATTATATCTTTTTTTATTTTTTCAAAAAGGTTTTTTGGGGACCAGAGGATGGTGTCAATAGGGCAGTAGACAGTAATTAAAAAAATAAAAATGTTTTATTTTTATATTTATTTATTCATCATTGTTTTTACAATATTTTTGGGGGTAGAGGGCGGTGTCAATAGAGCACTGGATGGTGTCAGTAAGACAGTTGAAGGTGTCAATAGTTTTTTTTATTATTTTATTTATTTTTTATAATTTTATTGTTTAGTTTTTTTTAACCTCTTGCCGACCGCCGCACGACTATTTACTGCGGCGGTCAGCCCCATACAGGCAAAGTGACGTAGGACTACGTCGCTAGCCTGTGAGCCTCTAGGGGGCGAGCGCGCACCGCCGGAGGCGCACTCCCGCCCCCACTCGTTCCCTAACAAGTCCGGACCCCTAGGGACACATTTAACCCCTGCATCTCCAATAAAGTTAACCCCTTCCCTGCCAGTGTCATTTTTACAGTAACAGTGCATATTTATAGCACTGATTACTGTAGTAATGTCACTGGTACCCCCAAAAGTATCAAAAATGTCAGTCAAGGGTCCGATCTGTCCGCCACAATGTCGCAGTCCCCCCAAAAAAATCGCAGATCACCGCCATTATTCGTTAAAAAGAAAACACCAAAAATGACAGAAATCTTTCCCTTAGTTAGTAAACGCAATTACTTTTGTGAAAACCAATCAAAATACGCTTATTAAGATTTTTTTTTACCAAACATATGTAGCAGAAAACAATTGGCCAAAATGTTAAAAAATTTTGAATTTTAAATTTTTTGGGGGGAATTTCCGATAAAACAATGTGAAAAATATTGTTGTTTTTTCAAAACTGTCGCTTATTTTGTTTATAACGCAAAAACTAAAAATCGCACAGGTGATCAAATACCACCAAAAAAAAGCTCTCTTTGTGGGGAAAAAAGGACGTCAATTTCATTTTGGTACAGCGTCGCACGACCACGCAATTGTCCGTTAAAGACACGCAGTGCCGAATCTCAAAGTAGAACCTGGTCAGGAAGGGGGTAAAACCTTCCGGGGCTTAAGTGGTTAATTGATCGTTTAATAAATTTTTTGCACAATGCTTTTTTTTTTTTTTTGGTGGGGGGGGGGGGGGGAGTGGACAATGTCAGTAGTTTTTTGTTTTTACTATTTTATTTTCTATATTTTTTATACAATATTATTTGCCACTATAATTTTTAATTTTATTTTTAAATATTGTTTTCACAGTGCTTTTGGGGGGGGGGGGCAGAATAAGGGTTTTTTAAATTTTTAAATGTGAAATATTTGTTATAATTTATTTTAATAATTTTTTCACAATCTTTTGGGGGAAGATTTGGATGGTGTCAGTAGAGCAGTGAATGGTGCCAGTAGACTTTTTATTTTTGTTTAATTTTTTGTTTACAAATGTATTTTTTTTTTTTAACGATTCAATTTTTTTTCAATTTTTTTAAACGTTTCTCATGGTGGTGTTGGGGGGGGGGGGTGGGTTGTATTAGGGCAGTGGAAGTCATTTTTTATTTTTTACAAATGTATGTTTTTATTTCTATTTATTGTTAAATGTTTTATTACTTTTTACAATTATTTTAGGGTACCAGTGGTTGTTAGTGTCAGTGGGGCAGTGATTTAAGTTAGTAGGGTAGTGCAAAGTGTCAGTAGAGTAGTGGATAGTGTCATATTTTTTTTTATTTTATTTTTTTATATACAAACCTTTTTTTTTTTACTATTTTTTTTATACTTTTTTTTCATTTTTTAAAAATGCTTTTAGGGACCAGTGGATGGTGTAAAAAGGTCGGTGGAAGGTGTCAGTAGTGCAATGGACAATGTCAAAATGTATCATTATTACATCTTTATTCTTTTTAAAAATATTATTTTTAATTATTTTCTACTTATTTTTGGATTTTTTACACTCATTTTTTTTTTGAAGGGGGGGGGGGGGGCAGAAGATGGAATCAGTAATTTTTCATTTTTATTATTTTATTTCCTCTTTTTTTTATTTTAACATATTTTTTTTTCAGTGCCTTTGGAGGAGCAGTGGACGGTGTCAGTAGAGCAGTGGACAAGGAGTCAGCTCACAGGAGAAGGGGCGGTGAAGGGGGAGGGGCGTGTCAGAATTTCTCCACTCACAGGACCCAGCTGACAGCAGAGATAATCGGGGAGGGGTCAGGTTAGCACTTCTCCTCTGAACAGTGAACTCAGCTTGAAGCAATGGGAGAGGGGGGAGGGGTATGAAAGAAAACATTTCCCCTACACATATAGGAATCAGCTGAAAGGACAGGGTGTGGTTAATGGGGGGGCCAGGCTGGCGCTACCGCTAAGCAAAATAGGCAGCCGCCTAGGGCGCAGCCACGGCCGCTGGCTTACCTAGGATAGTAGAAGAGCTGCCACCTCCCGCCGGTATAGTGGAGCTGCCGTGCCCATCCCCCGCCCCCTCCCTCTCTCATAGAGTTACTGCTGGGCAGGGAGGACTGTGCACACCGCCAGAGAGGGGCGCTCTCACCTGTTCTGTGTGAAGGTGAAAGCAGAGTGAGCGGTGTGTAAGGGGCTATCGCTGGAGGTGACCACCGTCCAAAAAAAGCTCCGGTGTCACCCCTCTGACGGCCCTGCCCCTTTACCTCAGCAGGGGGCGGCAGCTCCACTCTCCCGGTGGGCAGGACTCCCTCTGTAAGTTGTAGCTGCTCTTTGGCAGCGGCCCCTCTGTCCTCTCTTCTGGCCTGTGAAGCAAGCAGTACTTAACATTGTACCCTGTATATAGAGAACTCTTTAGGATTGTACCCCCTACATAGCGATCCTTACTCCCCCTACATAGCGATCCTTGTACCCTCTACATAGCGATCCTTGCACCCTGTACATAGCGATCCTTGCACCCTGTACATAGCGATCCTTGTACCCTGTACATAGCGATCCTTGCACCCTGTACATAGAGATCCTTGTACCCTGTACATAGCGATCCTTGCACCCTGTACATAGCGATCCTTACACTCTGTACATAGCGATCCTTACACTCTGTACATAGCGATCCTTACACCCCCTACATAGCGATCCTTGCACCCTGTACATAGCGATCCTTACACTCTGTACATAGCGATCCTTACACTCTGTACATAGCGATCCTTACACTCTGTACATAGCGATCCTTGCACCCCGTACATAGCGATCCTTGCACCCCGTACATAGCGATCCTTGCACCCCGTACATAGCGATCCTTGCACCCCGTACATAGCGATCCTTGCACCCCGTACATAGCGATCCTTGCACCCCGTACATAGCGATCCTTGCACCCCGTACATAGAGATCCTTACACTCTGTACATAGCGATCCTTGCACCCCGTACATAGCGATCCTTGCACCCCGTACATAGCGATCCTTGCACCCCGTACATAGCGATCCTTGCACCCCGTACATAGCGATCCTTGCACCCCGTACATAGCGATCCTTGCACCCTGTACATAGCGATCCTTGCACCCTGTACATAGCGATCCTTACACCCTGTACATAGCGATCCTATCACCCTGTACATAGCGATCCTTGCACCCTGTACATAGCGATCCTTGCACCTTGTACATAGCGATCCTTGCACCCTGTACATAGCGATCCTTGCACCCCGTACATAGCGATCCTTGCACCCTGTACATAGCGATCCTTGCACCCTGTACATAGCGATCCTAAAGGCCCGTACACACGTACCGATCGTCGGCATACAAACGTCGGTGGACGAAGGATCTGCCGATTGTACGCGTGTTAGTATGGTGCCTCCGACAGATGTCTGCGCACAACCGCGGACAAAAGTCTTTCTTGCAAACATGAAAATATTTGTATGCCGACACCAGAACGGACGATTGTTCGCCTGTCAGTACACAATTCGGCCGACAGACCGCAGATTTGCAAGACTGGGCATGCTCAGAAAATAGAAAACACAGGGAAAGTTAACCATTACATGACATCACTTCTGCAGTCGGCGGACAAAATTCTTGTGCTGTCCTTGTGCTGTCTTTGCACTTTTCAGCAGACACCGACATTCCGGGGAGAAAAGAGGAACATTTGTATGCCGACCATCGGTACGTGTGTACGGGGCTTTACACCCTGTACATAGCGATCCTTACACCCTGTACATAGCGATCCTATCACCCTGTACATAGCGATCCTTGCACCCTGTACATAGCGATCCTTGCACCTTGTACATAGCGATCCTTGCACCCTGTACATAGCGATCCTTACACCCTGTACATAGCGATCCTTGGACCCTGTACATAGCGATCCTTGTAACCCCTACATAGCGATCCTTGCACCCTGTACATAGCGATCCTTACACCCTGTACATAGCGATCCTTGTACCCTGTACATAGCAAACCTTGTACCCTGTACATAGCGATCCTTACACCCTGTAAATAGCGATCCTTACACCCTGTACATAGCGATCCTTGTACCCTGTACATAGCGATCCTTACACCCTGTTCATAGCGATCCTTGCACCCTGTTCATAGCGATCCTTGCACCCTGTACATAGCGATCCTTGCACCATGTACATAGTGATCCTTGCTCCCTGTACATAGCGATCCTTACACCCTGTACATAGCGATCCTTGCACCCTGTACATAGCGATCCTTGCACCCTGTACATAGCGATCCTTGCACCCTGTACATAGCGATCCTTACAACCCCTACATAGCGATCCTTGTACCCTGTACATAGCAATCCTTGTACCCTGTACATAGCGATCTTTACAACCCCTGCATAGCGATCCTAACACCCTGTACATAGCGATCCTTGTACCCTGTACATAGCGATCCTTGTACCCTGTACATAGCGATCCTTGCACCCTGTACATAGTGAGCCTTACACTCTGTACATAGCGATCCTTACACCCTGTACATAGGGATCCTTGCACCCTGTACATAGCGATCCTTGCACCCTGTACATAGCGATCCTTGCACCCTGTACATAGCGATCCTTGCACCCTGTACATAGCGATCCTTACAACCCCTACATAGCGATCCTTGTACCCTGTACATAGCAATCCTTGTACCCTGTACATAGCAATCTTTACAACCCCTACATAGCGATCCTAACACCCTGTACATAGCGATCCTGCACCCTGTACATAGCGATCCTTGCACCCTGTACATAGCGATCCTTGCACCCTGTACATAGCGATCCTTACACTCTGTACATAGCGATCCTTGTACCCTGTACATAACGATCCTTGCACCCAGTACATAGCAATCCTTGTACCCTGTACATAGCGATCCTTGTACCCTGTACATAGCGATCCTTACACTCTGTTCATAGCGATCCTTACACTCTGTACATAGCGATCCTTACACCCTGTACATAGCCATCCTTACACCCTGTACATAGCGATCCTTACACCCTGTACATAGCGATCCTTGTACCCTGTACATAGCCATCCTTGCACCTAATAAAGGGGGCCCTTTATTGGGTCCCACAGCAGGACCCTTTCACAAGTTCTGCAGTGGGCCCCCTTCCTGCCATTTTTAGGGCCATCACGGTGGTGGAATGCCAGTGCCCGGTTGCAAGTGTGACCTTTCCGATCCTGGAAGTTCACCCACTGGTGTCAGTAGTTTTTATTTTTTGGTATTTTAATTGATTACATTTTTTTTAATTATTTTATTTTATTTTTTACAATGTCACTGACTATGACTCTGTCCATTCAGAAAAGGAAGGAGCTGGTAAATTACATATTTACCGACCCCTTCCTGGTTCTCTATTGTGACACATCCCCTGCAGCAGCCGGCAGGAGAGGGAAGGGAGCACAGAGGGGGGGGGGCAGCACAGTGGGGGGGACCAGGGGAGCACACAGGGGCCCACAGACCGTAGAACACAAGTGAACCGGGATAGGAGGAGTGGCAGGGGCAGCATACAGAGGAACCAATCTCCTCCATTTTCCCCCTGCAGCTACAGGAGGAAAAAGGAGGACAATAATTTCTCGACATGCTGCCCCCGCTGCCTCTCCGATCTAGGTGTAAAGGGGAGCCGCACAGGCCCCCTGGAGCATGGGGTCAGGCTGCAATTGCAACCCCTGTAGTTACGCCCCTTGAATACAGGAAAAAAACACCGCTTGCAGTTATAATTGTAAATGTCATTGAAAACAAATAGTCCAAAGAAAAAGTCTTATATAAAGTGCTCAGTGCTCCAAACTCTTCCAAAAAAGTGCAGTGCTGAAGTGCTTCAAGAAACATGCCCAACAGTGTGTCACACTCCCCGCTTGTATCCCCACTCATTAGAAAGAATGGACCCACAGCTTTTCAGTCTAGGGCGCCAACAGGGGTGTGTGGAAGTGATCTGGTGGCTGCACTGTTTCCATATGACAGGCAACACTTGGCTTGTCAGGTTTATACACAGTAAGTGATATGATTTCTTTTAGGCCTTGTTTTCATTTACATTTTCAGGGCAGAAAAATGCATGGCTGAGCCACGTTTACCACCACTCAACCACTTCCCTTTATGCTGTAAAGGCACTACCACTGTCATACATAATACAACAGTGGTGCCAGGAGTTTTTACAAACATACCCAATGGCTTTATCCACTGGGAGTGTGTAAAACCCTCAGCTGCCACTGCCGTACTACATATTATGGTGGCAGTGCCTTTGTAGCATAAGGGGGAGTGATTGAGTTGTGATAAACATGGCTCAGCCATACGATTTTACTGCCCTGAAAACGTAAATGAAAACAAGGCCTAAAAGAAAGACAGGCCCGAAGCAAAAAAAAATAAAAAAATAGGCGCAGGGCCTCATGATGGGGTGGACAGGGGACACTAACAGGAAGGGGTTAACTGGTGGGGAGCAGCCAGAGGTCAAGTGTGGGGATTTGGCAATTCAGAGTGGGGTGGGGTTACAAGCATAGTAACACTGGGGGGGGGGGGGCTTGTAATTCCCAAGCAGTACCGCATGGATCGTTTGGGGAGAAGGAAGAATCAGTACCGCGTGGATCGTTTGGGGAGAAGGAAGAATCCCTGCTGTGCCGCTTACCCCTGCTATGGAGGACTTGGACTTACTTTTTGGCCGGCTCCGGAAGGCTGCTGCTTCGTGGGGATCGTCCTGGCTGCGGGCTCAGGTCTCCTCGTTGCTCGAAGGGGAGACTTCTGCGGGGGGGGGGGACCGGCGTTCCCGCGCTCGGCTGTCACGGCTGCCGGAGTGTTACAGCCCTCCTGTGTCCCCCAGAGCTGAGCGCTGATCAGGGAGCCCATTCGTGGACCCTCCAGGCTCGCCGGCCCGGTGTTCTCCTGCTGCGGCCGGCGGGGCCTCAGGGAGGAATCCCCGTCTACGGCGGAGCTCTTCCAGGCGGGGTCCCGCCCACACCTCTTCACCGGTCCCGCCTACTCGTCGGACGGTCTCGGGATCTTCGGCCGCCCCGGCCTGTGAGGGACGTTCGGTCGGAGCGGCTCGGCGTGGGAGGCGGCTATTTGCGGGTACCGGCCAGTCGGTAAGAGCGGCCGGCGGCTCCATCCTGCGCATGCCCAGTGCTGTGGCGGATTCGGAAGTGGCTACGGTGGGCGGAGGCGCAGCGGGGCCTTGTCGGAATCGGCCCAGGCGCACAGAAGATGGATCGTAAGCCTGTCGGCGGCAGGGGGGGGATGGCAGTCGGCCTGGCCCCTCGGTGCCTTCCAGCCCCGCTCCGGAAGTGGATCCCGATGTGGAGGACCGATCGGAGGGAGAGCTGTCAGGCTCGGATGAGGGAGAAGCTCCTGGGCCTTCGACAGCGGGGGATGCCGGATATGCGGCGGTGGGGCCTTGCCCTGCTCGGCTTGGTGAGTCCTTGAATGTTAATTCTTCTCTGCTGTCTGCTTTACATGCTCTGTCTGGGAGGTTGGAGGCGGGGTCTAGCCAGGGGGGGTCCGGGGGGGCTGGGGGTCTGCCTCATGGGTCGGGGGTCCCCTCTGCTCCACACATAGCTGGCCAAGGGCCCGCTGCGTCGGGCGCGGCTGTGGGCCTTGGGGAATAGCTGGCGGGGCTGCGGTCGTTGGTGCAGCGATTTGATGGGGGGGAACTGGTAGCGGGGCGCCAACTGCGGCTTGGGGTCACGGGACGCCCCCCTGCCCGGTGGCTGCTTGTGCGGTCCCAGCGGGGCCTGGGTCGGTGCCTGCTGCTGCTGAGACGACCGTTCCGGCGCCGGGGGTGGTGTCGCCTGCGCCGACGGCGGGGTACAAGGCGGCGGATCTCAAGCCTACAGGTAAGGATGCGGACACTGTTCGGCTTGCGGATGCGGAGAAATGTGAGGTGTATGTCTGCTTTGAGGGCCCCTTGGGGGCGCACCTCAAGCCTGAGGTCCGGGAAAAGATTTGGAAGGACGAATATGTTGAAATTTTTACGTTGCTTCCTTTGGAGAAGTTCAAATTGGATCAGGTGAAGCCGGAGGAATCCAAAAAGAAGGACCAGGAGCGGCGGCGTTATAGGCTGATTCAGCGCACTTTTGGTAATTGGTTACAGGCCTTTGCCATCTTTGCGAGCGTGGTGGGTGAGAAACATCCAGAGCATTGCTCCGCCTTGTTTTGCTATCTGGATGCGATTGGGGAGACGCACAGGGTTTACGGCGGAGTTGCTTGACTTCGTTATGACGAGCAATTCCGCCAGCGCAAGGCAGTTCGCCCTGCATTGCGCTGGGATCATAAGGACATCAGTCTGTGGATGTGACTTATGACGTCAGCGCGGGCGTCGTCGTCCTTTTTTCCAGGCACGGCCGGAGGTCAGAGCTCCCCTGGACAGCCGGCCGCTAAGCGACTGGGTTTCTGTTGGCAATTTAATTAGAAGATGTGCAAGTTCGGGTCCGCGTGCCGCTTCAAGCACGAGTGCTCCGGCTGTGGTGGTGCGCACCCCTTCTCCCGTTGTTTCAAGCAGGGCAAGACTCGTTCCGGAGACGCTCAGCAAAAGATGGAGGACGCCGGTGAAGGTGGAAAGGATGTGTCCTTTTCTAAGTAAGTATCCGGATCAGGCGGCTGCTCGTTTGCTGGAGGCTGGGTTTTCTTATTCTGTGCTCTATTACCCGTGTTCCCCCTGTGGCGGACAACTTGCGGTCGACGAGGCTTAATCCCGGGGTGGTGTCGGACAAGTTGGCAAAGGAGGTTGCGTTGGGCCGCATGGTGGGGCCTTTTTCCCAGCCCCCTTTGGCCGATTTGGTGGTCTCCCCTTTGGGATTAGTGCCCAAGAAGGAACCGGGCAAGTTTCGCCTGATTCATCACCTGTCCTTTCCCAAAGGGGTTTCGGTTAACGATGGCATTGATCCTAAAGCCTGTGCTGTGTCTTACACTTCCTTTGATGCGGTCATATTTTGGGTGCGTCAGTACGGGCAGGGCGCGCTGCTCGCGAAGACGGACATCGAGGCCGCTTTTCGGTTGCTTCCCGTCCATCCCCACAGCTTTCATCTGTTGGGCTGCAGGTGGCTGGGTTCTTTCTATGTGGACCAGTGCTTGCCCATGGGTTGTTCGATCTCATGTGCGTTTTTTGAGAAGTTCAGCTCCTTTGTGGAATGGGTCGTGCGGGAGGTGGCCGGGGTCAATTCGGTCATACACTATTTGGATGATTTCCTGTGTGTGGGCCCTCCATCGTCCAATTTGTGCGGCATTCTGCTGTCAACTATCCAACATGTGGCGGATCGCTTCGGCATTCCATTGGCGGCGGACAAGACGGAGGGCCCGAAGGAAGTGATTCGTTTTTTGGGGATAATTATTGATTCGGTGGCCATGGAATGTCGCTTGCCTGAGGACAAGCTGCTTGACCTTAAAGCGGAAATTTGCTTGCTGGTGGGTAAGCGTAAAGTGCAACTTCGGCGGTTGCAGTCTCTCCTCGGTAAGCTCGCATTTGCATGCCGTATTATGCCAATGGGCCAGGTTTTCAGCCGACGCTTTTCGGCTGCTACGGCCGGTATCCGGTCGCCGCATCACTATGTTACGTTGACTGCGGAGCATGCCGAAGATTTGCGGGTCTGGCATGTCTTCTTGACGTCCTTTAATGGTCGGTCGCTTTGGCAGAGGGGCCTGGTTAGTAGCTGCGATCTGGAGTTGTACACAGATGCGGCTGGCTCCACTGGCTTTGGCGCTTACCTCGGGGGACGGTGGTGTGCGGAGCGTTGGCCTGCGGCGTGGCGTGAGGCTGGGTTCTTGCGGAATTTGGTTCTGTTGGAACTTTTTCCAGTGGTGGTTGCGGTGGAACTGTGGGGGGTGGAATTCAGTGACAAAAAGGTACGTCTGAACTGTGACAACATGGGCGTGGTGCAGGTTATCAATCGGCTTTCCGGTTCATCTCCACCGGTGATCAGGTTGTTACGTCACTTGGTTCTACGTTGTTTGCAGTTGAATATTTTCTTGTATGCTGTTCATTTGCCTGGAGTGGCGAACTCGGTGGCTGACGCTTTGTCTCGGTTTCAGCTGGACCGGTTCCGGGAGTTGGCAAGAGGGGGAGCCTTGTCCGCCGGAACTGTGGCGAATTGCGTTGGGATCGCCTCTGGTTTGGTCAGACGGTCGCTGAGTGATGTCACGTGGACTGCGTATTCCAAGGTATGGCGGGAGTGGGCGGGCCTTCTGGAGCGGGTTGGAGCAGGTGCGGTAAGTATGGACTATCCATCCCTTGTGCTGTATTTCCTTTGTTTGAATTTTGAGCAGGGGGTGTCGGCATCGGCCATCGGCCGTAAGCTGGCGGGTTTGGCCTTCCTGTTCAAAATGTGGGGTCTCCCTGATTTTACAAAAGACTTTGTGATTCGCCAGGCCTTGAAGGGTTATCGGCGGGGTTCTCGTTGGCCGGACGGCCGTCGTCCAATCTCGTTTGGAATGCTGGGGGAGTTGGTGAGTCAGGTGCGCTGCACGTGCTCTTCCCAGTACGAGGCATTGTTGTTCAAGACAGCCTTTGTTTTGGCCTTTTTTGGGGCGTTCCGTATTGGGGAATTGGTTAGCAATAATAGGAAGGTTCCTGGTGGCCTGTTGGCGGGAGAGGTAAGTTGTTCTGGCTCTTCTGTGGAAATCCAAAACCGACCAAGCCGGCAGGGGTACGTATGTCCGCATGTACCGGGTGGGGGGTTCCCCCCTCTGCCCGGTGTCCGTGTTGCAAGAGTTTCTGGGGGCACACCCGCCTGTTGGGGGTTCTTTCCTGGTGCATATGGACGGCTCATCCGTGTCCAGGTTTCAGTTTGGGTAAGTGTTTCGGAGGTGTCTGTCTGTTCTGGGTTACAGGGCCGGCGATTACTCTTCGCACTCCTTCCGCATCGGGGCGGCTACTGAGGCCGCCAGGTGGGGAGTGGATGACTTGGTTTTAAAGCGGATTGGTAGGTGGGAATCTAACCGTTTTAAACTGTACGTTCGTCCTCATTTGTTGTAAGTAGTGGAAAGGGGGGGCTGTGCTGTTATTGATTTGTTTGTCATGTTTTCTTGCTGTTTTCGTTACAGAGGGAGCTGCCTGCCTTATATGGATCGTGGGGCATTCATATGTGTTCTGGGGGGCTAGGCGGGCGGAGGTGCGGCCCAACGGGCACCAATTTGGTTTCTCCAGGGAGGAGGCCACTGTTAGATGGATAGGCGCGCCGGGCTTGCTCTGGTGCAAGGTCCTGCCAGAAGTGCACAGTTTTGCTCGGCTGGACAGGGCGCCGGGCGTCTTGGTGTTGCACGCTGGGGGCAACGACCTGGGGGTCCGATCCATGCGCCACCTCATCCGAGATATCAAATTTGATTTTCTTCGACTGCGCTCCTCCTTTCCCGATATGATCATCATTTGGTCAGAAATTGTCGGCCGGACCTCGTGG
This sequence comes from Pelophylax lessonae, assembly GCF_965119305.1. Classification (NCBI taxonomy): domain Eukaryota; kingdom Metazoa; phylum Chordata; class Amphibia; order Anura; family Ranidae; genus Pelophylax; species Pelophylax lessonae. The sequence goes on from NW_028119971.1 coordinate 42,906, forward strand.
CGTTTTGCGAGGTCGGTCGCGAGGCTGAACAAAGCCCGCATTAAGGTGAACTCGGCTGTTAGCCGTTTTGTCTGCCGCAATGGGGGTTTGGTGGTCAGGCACAGGGAGCTGGAGGTTGACACATGGCGTTACCTGCGGGGTGATGGAGTGCATTTGAATGCGGTGGGGACCGACTTGTGGGCCCTTGGTATTCAGGATGGTGTTCAACGAGCTTTGCGGCTTCACACCTGTGTGCTGTGGCGGTTGGGCGTCTTTGGAGGCGTTAACAGATTTTTGGTACAGTGCATAGGGTGACCCATCTAAGGTATGGAGCCCTCTAGTGTATCCCGGTTAGTAGTGGATTAACCGGGAAGTGGTAACAAGAAGGTATCAGTGGTGAAGTGTGTTTGTTCCCGAGCTGGTGTTGTTCGGCTGGGGACCGTTGGATTTTTGATGCTGATACCGTTTTTAATTGGAATTTTTGGTGCCTCCCAAGACCAACAACCCCTTTCTTATGTGATACTGGAGTATTTATGGTTTCATGTTTTAAAATGTTTATTTTGGTTATTTGTTAATAAAATGGCCTACTAGGCCACAATTTTCTCCAAGTCGGTTGTCAGTAGCATTTTGTTTAGAGTTAAGAGAATGGGAGTAGGTTCATTTTAAGACTAAGAGTGGGCCTCGGTTATACCCTAATCAAGCATCTCACTTACTGTAAATAAACCTGACAAGCCAAGTGTTGTATGGAAACAATACATTAGCAGTGTAGCCACCAGATCACTTCCACACACCCCCGTTAGTGCCGGCCACTTCTCCCCCACACACACACACACCTCATCCATGTTTCCTGGGTTCCATGCACCCATTGGCAGACCTAGGATTGGCATGGCAGGTACCAACAGGTGGAGGGAAGGGAGATCAGCGAATGCCCATTTGCTGATCTCCCCTTCCTATTTGATGACCCAAAAGCAACATGTAAAACATAATTTCCCATCCTGGTGTGTAGAGTGTAGATGTTTGCAGTTCCTAACCTGCAACATTTATCCAGTTAAAGTTTATATGTTTTATTTTCCAACTTGGATGAGAACAGTTATGTACTTATAAATATATATATATTTAAGTTAATATACTTAATGGTATTTATTTTAAGACATTTAAGTTAGTACATTTCAAAGTAAATACATTTATCATATATTTTATTTGTCATTTGTTAACACCAAATGCAGATTCTGCATGTGTTTTTTTTATAATTCAGTTGTAGTGCCTTGATCATGTGTGTGTGTGTGTGTGTGAACAATGTGGTACATTCAATAGTGTAAACATAAAAACCGATTCGAAATTTTAGAAATTGCTAATCAGACAATGGCAGCTTGATTCTTCTATTAAGCTTTTGCATCAGGTTTCTCAATCCTTTGGACACCTGCGCTTTGTGTGATATTGACTATGCCCCTCCCCCTCATGAGATTTTCAAAAAGGGGCGGAGCATGGGAGACCTTAACCACCTCTGGACCGGAAGATTTTCCCCCTTAATGACCATATTTTGCGATTCGGCACTGTGTTATTTTAGTGGACTATTGCGTGGTCGTGCGACACTGTACCCAAATAAAATTGATGTCCTTTTTTTGCCACAAATAGAGTTTTCTTTTGGTGGTATTTGATCACCTCTGCAATTTTTATTTTTTGTGCTATAAACAAAAAAAGGGCGAGACTTCCAAAAAAAAAAAAAAAACAATATTTTTCACATTCTGCTATATAACATTCCCAAAAAAAAAAATGTAAAAAACTAAATTTTTCAACATTTTAAGCCAATTTGTTTTCTGCTACATATTTTTGGTAAAAAAATCGCAATAAGCGTATTTTGATTGGTTTGCACAAAGGTTATCCCGTCTACTAACTACAAGAAAGATTTATGTCATTTTTTTTTTTCACTAGTAATGGCGGCGATCTGCGATTTTTTTGCGGGACTGAGACATTGCGGCAGACAGATCAGACCCCTGACTGACATTTTTGACACTTTTGTGGGGTCCAGTGACATTACTACAATAATCACAAAAACAAGGAAGCTACAAAAGTAGCTGCATTTGCCCAGGGGACTTTATATAAGGGCATCACACTTATCAAGACAAAATAATAGTTACATACCATATGGTTCAAGTAATTTTATTAAACAAATGACAAAATTTGTATTGTCCAATACAACAGGATAGACTGATTAATAATAGCATATAAATAATACAATTCCAACATAGGCATATACATGAAAACCATGATAAAAGCGCTGCATCATATACACTCTACGCATTTCTCGAAGTATAATTCGCTTCCTCAGGTGTGGATGCACATCATGCGTCCATAAAGTAAAATCATAGTGTAAGTAATGTATATATACATATATTGGGTATCTAGACTGTATCATGAGTAATGAGACAAATATTGGACAGATAAGCCATCAATGTTCTGTACTTACTGGATCAGTCTAAACAGGACAAAACTGGAAACCGTGGTTGGCCGGAAAGTCTAACCCGGGAGCCGTGGGGGGGGGGGGGGAACCAAGGGGCGAAGGGGTGGTGAGGAGGACAGAGCTGGCGGTGATGAGGTGTATGCCCATGTATCTAAATACAGATTAAGAAAGGGAAGATTAAAGAAACCAATAAGCCAGGCAGGGACTGTAAAAATAATAAGTGTATGAGGTATGAATGACCAAAAGTAGTGCTGACTGGCAGGGTTAGATTATATAATGTATATAGTGTAGGGCAAATTACTTCAAAAGCCAAACACTGTTGCTTAAAAGTGAGGGCTAAGAAGGAAAAAATAATTAAAAAACAACAAAGTAAAAAAAAATGGACTCATTAGTTTTGACAGTGATAAAAAATGAAAACCCAGGAATGGTGCCAAAAAAGTGAGGCTCTGCTCCGTCATGAAAGTCCCCAAACGCTTGCATTGGGCGTCCCCCAACGCCATGTCTGCTGCCTAAAAGATGTGGGGAATGCCAGAGAGAGGTTTGGCCGCCGGGTGCGAAGGCGGTCTCCTCACTAGTGGCAGCAGATGTGTTGACCGTCACGCTGGCATGTAGCGCCAGCAGTAAATAGTCGGTGTCACCCATCAATCGTGGGAACATGGTGACAATGAACATCAGAGCCCCAATGTCCATACAAAAACAAGGAAGCTATAAAAGTAGCTGCATTTTCCCAGGGGAGTTTATATGAGGCACCACACTTATCAAGACAAAATAATACATACCATATAGTTCAAGTAATTTTATAAAACAAATGACAAATTTGTATTGTCCAGTCCAGTACAACAGGATAGACTGATTAATAATAGCATATAATAATAAAATCCCACATAGGTGTAGGGGGTCAGCCCCTTGAATGACTAAACTCCATTACACTGTACTTCTATTGAGAAAGTCCCACAGACTGTCATGCATCTTTCAGCCACAAGATGTCACTGTTGTTGTTAATGAGAATAAGCCACAGTTGTTGTTGTTGCTTTAAGTGAGGGAATCTTTCTGGAAAGGAGGAGGAAGCAGGAAGTTCCTGGGACGGTGTGGTGTCGTGTCTCGATGGCTGTGCTGAGCTGAGAAAAGGGACGGTATGCTGTGGCCTTGAGGGGGCATCTGGACTGTATAATCCAGGGACAGAGCAACAGGATCTTGCCAGAGGAGACAGAGCTGAACTGTGGTACTACGGATTGCAGCTGAGAACCAGAGAAAGAGAGGAGAGAACATCCCAGAGCACCTCAAGCAAGTTACAGAGCAAGGGGCCAGACTGCAGTGACCTCCAAGTGACAGAACAAGATAAACAACCTGCAAAGAAACCCAGACCAGTGCATAAGAGACTGCAGCTACAGACAGCAAGGAACAGATCCAGAGACCTTACTGCATCCACCATCACGGAGACTGAGATAAAGCAGCTGTACCTACAGAACTGTGAGTGTGCACCGGTGCTAACCTGTGGCAGGCCATAGAGCAGGTTTATGTAGACAGAGCGTTGCAGCAACGTGTCCCGGTTAGCGGGAATCAGATAGGATCATATAGCAGAGTAGCCTGTATTCCTGTGTGTGCGTTGGCGGGAGCGCCATTTTATGTATCACGTTGCAGTTAACTTTGCTGTAAACCTATGTAATCTGTTATTACTGTTAACATCATTCTCCGGCCATTATACTCTGTTGGTTAATAAAGCCGGTTTCTGCTTCAGCCTCATTGTCTGCTGTACCGTACTTGAATTCCTCATTGCGGTCCCCTACTCCTCTGGCCGTTACAAGTGGAGCTGCGAGCAGGGTACGGTTACAGAGATGGAGGTGGCTGAAGGAAATGTGCATGATGCTAATGTGAGTACCTCAGGCAATGGTGGAACCCCTGCAAGGGCCCTCCCTATGGGCATGCTGTTTAACTTGCTGCCAAAATTTGATGGCAAGAACATGTCACTGTCAGACTGGGTGACAAGATTACAGAGCACTGCAAGAATTTACAATGTCAGCCCAGAGTTACAGGTAGAAATTGCTTTGGCTGCCCTGGAGGGTGAGGCCCGGAGCAGGATCGGAGCAATAGCATAGGGCCAGCATGACTAGGTGGACAGGGGAGTGTAGGGGTTAAGTTAGGAAACAAGTAGACAGTGGTGTCATGGGGGGAGCCTAAGTTGTTTAGTTAGCTTAGGGGGAGGTGGGGCTGGCAGGCAGGAAGAGGTGGGATCTGCTGGGGGGCGCCAAAATCCCCTCACTTGGCAGAAGAAGCGTCCCTGGTGAGGTGGTGTCCCCCTTCCCTCCCTCCTTCCGCGCTTGGTGCCCTCCTGCTGCTGCTGTCTGTGCTGTGCCTGGCTCCCTCTTACTTCCCCTGTCTGCACTTTGGGCTATCTGGGCTGTCCTCCCCCCCCGGTGGCGGCGGTGCTGCTGCTCGGCCAGGTCAGCTCTCTCCTTCCTCCTCCCCCCTCCCTCCTTCCCCCGCAGGCTGCACGCTCGCCGATCTCCCTCCGGTGGGTATATCAGACAGGCAGGTGTGCGGCTGTGTACTCCAGCCGGCCGCCCCCTCCCCCCCCGCTGGCTGCATGCTTGCCCGCTCTCCCTGCATACTAGGCTCTCCCGGCTCCTAGGGGAATGCGGAGGGGGCAGGCTTCCTTTCGGCTGTCCTGCTCTTCACCCTCAGCTAGCCCAGTACATCTACCTCGTGGTGTGCGGCAGGGCATCCGCACCCCCCCTTTTTTTCCTCTGCCTGCAGGCCTCCTCCCGGCTGCACGGTCTTCCTCTCCCCACTGCTGTGCTGAAGCTGCCACACAGCTGGCACTTGCAGCTTCCTCACCGCCCTGCCCACTGGCACATTATCACCCACATCTGCCCGCGGTCCCCTGCTTCTCCCCACCAGGATGGCCGAGCTGGACGGCTTGCTCTCCCGTCTCCGCACCGCGGCCGCGGTTCATGGGGCGGCCTGGGTCCAGGCTCAGGTCGCGGCGGTACTGGGTGACCAGAGCCCGGCTGCGACGGCGGGGGGGGCGGGACTCCACTCGCGCTCGGAGAACCAGGCCTCCGGAGCGTTTCTCCCCGGACTCCCCCCCGTGCTGGTAAATCTTTTAGGAGCCCCGTTTGGGACCCTCCAGGCCCACCGGCGAAGCGTGCCACTGCTTCGGCCGGTGGTGCCGCTGGGAGGAATCCTCGGCAGCAGTGAAGCTCAGGGGGTGGGAGGGGTAGGCGTGCCTCAGTTTCCCCTCCCCCTTCCCCTGGGCGGCAGTCAGGCAGGAATGCGGACTCCTCCCCTGAGGTTCTCGGTGTGGGGGAGGAGTCTCAGCGGGGGAGGAGCGGTGATGCGGCTGCCGGGCTCTCCGGTGCTTAGGCCGGCAGCCCCCATAGGTGTCCGAGATCCACTAGGCCCGGGGCTTCAGTTCAGCAGAGGGGCACGGGTCATGCCACGGCGGGCGCTCCAGTCTCAGGGCATGCTGCCGGAAAGTCATTTGGAGGCGGGACCGGTGTGCGGGGTTCCACGGGACGGCCACACAGTTTGCGGGCATCCGGGGGCAGGCCCCCTTTATGGCCCTCCACGGAGGCATCTCCACCTGCGATGGATCGGTCGGAAGGCGAGCTGTCGGGTTCGGATGAGGAGGCGACTTCAAGCGGCCCAGCTGAGAGGGCTTCCGGAGCAGCGGCTGGTGGTACCACCCCTGGGCAACCTGGTGAGTGTGAGACTTCTGTGTCTGTCTGTGATTCTTTACGTGAACTGTTGGGTCTAGGTGGGGGCAGCGCGTCGGGGTCGCGGTTGCCCACTAGGGGGGAGGTGGCATCTGTCCAGTTGGCGGGTGGTAAGCCTGCTGCTGTTGGGTCAGATGGGGCATTAGTTTCCTTGCTGTCTGGGCTGCGGGCAGCTGGTCGGGCGCTTCGACACGCAGGGGGGTGCTAGCCCCTCGCCAGTGGTGGCGTGGGTCCTGCCCGCTTCTGGGGGGGTGACGGCGGGGCTTGTGCCGGCGCCTGGGGCCCACGGGGCGGTTGGCGTACAGGCCGCGGCAGTCGTGCCATCCCCGGAGGCCGCTTCCACAGCGGTGGGGGATGCGGCAGGGGGGTCGGAAAAGGGGGCTGCGGCTGGGGACAGTGCTAAGAAGGGGGACACGGTCCAGTTGGATGACTCGGTGAGGTGCGAAGTCTATGTTTGCTTCGAGGGACCGTTGGGTGCGCATCTGAATGCGGAGGTCAGGGAGAAGATTGTCAAGGGTGAGTACGTGGAAATCTTTACTCTTTTGCCGCTGGAAAAATTTAACTTGGATAGGATCAAGCCGGAGGAGAACAAGAAGGAGAATGAGGAGAAGCGGCGGTATAGGTTAATCCCCCGCACTTTCGCTAACTGGTTGCAGGCGTTCGCGATTCTTGCTAGTGTGATTGGGGAGAAGAACCCCGAACCTTGTTCGGCTCTCTTCTTTTACTTGGATGCTATTGGTGAGGCGTACAGGGTGTATGGGGGTACGGCGTGGCTGCGGTATGATGAGCAGTTCCGTCAACGGAAGGCCATTCGACAGTCGCTGCGCTGGGACCACAAAGACATTAGCCTCTGGATGCGGCTTATGTCGTCGGCGCGGGCTTCCCCGCAGTTTTTTCCAGGGGGGGGTGGCGGTTCTTCTACCCCCGGGCAGTCGGTCAATAAGCGGCGGGGTTGCTGTTGGCAATTCAACGATGGTTCCTGTAAGTTCGGGGGGTCCTGTCGCTACAAGCACGAATGCTCGGGTTGCGGAGGTGCCCATCCGTTGTCCCGCTGTTTCAAGCGGGGTAAGGGACGCTCCGGGGAGCCTGGTCAAAAAAGGGACGACGCCGGTGATCTTGGAAAAGATGCTGCCTTTTCTAAGTAGATACCCATATAGGGCAGCGGCTCAACTCCTAGAGGCCGGGTTTTCAGATGGTTTTCGTATTCCTTGCTCCATGGCTACCATTCCCCCTCATGCGCGGAATTTGCGGTCCGCACTGCAGCATACTGCGGTGGTGTCCGACAAGCTAGCGAAGGAGGTGGCGTTGGGTCGGATGGGTGGAGCGTTTCCCGCTCCTCCATTGCCTAATTTGGTGGTTTCTCCGCTGGGTGTGGTGCCCAAAAAGGAGGTCAATAAGTTTCGTCTCATTCACCATCTCTCTTTCCCGAAGAGGGGGTCGGTGAATGATGCGATTGATTCGGCAGCCTGCATGGAGGCTTATACGCCTTTCGATGCGGCTGTGTTTTGGGTTCGGCGCTATGGGCGGGGGGCACTCATGGCGAAGGCTGATATTGAAGCCGCCTTTCGGCTGCTTCCGGTTCACCCGGATAGTTTTCACCTGTTGGGTTGCCGGTGGCAGGGGGCTTATTATGTACATCGCTGCCTCCCTATGGGTTGTTCCATTTCTTGCGCATTGTTTGAGACGTTCAGCTCTTTTGTGGAGTGGGTGGTGCAGGACGTGTCTGGGACGAATTCCCTCATTCATTATTTGGATGATTTCCTTTGCGTGGGTCCGCCTTCCTCCAACGTGTGTGCCGTGCTTCTTGCTACGTTGCAGCACATCGCGGCTCAGTTTGGGATTCCGCTTGTGCCAGCCCTACCACGGTGCTTAGCTTCTTGGGCATTGTGGTGGATTCAGACGCTATGGAATGTCGCCTGCCGGAGGACAAGCTTTGGGCTCAAGTCGAAGATTCAGGCTGTCTTGGGCCTTCACAAAATCCAGCTTCGCTCCTTGCAGTCGTTGTTGGGCAAGCTGAACTTTGCGTGCCGGATTTTGCCAATGGGTCGGTTTTTTGTAGGAGGTTGTCGGAGGCCACGGCGGGAGTAACATCGCCCGCGCTTTATCCGCCTCAACAAGGACCATAGGGAGGACCTGCGACTGTGGCACAGTTTCTTGGTCGACTACAATGGGAGGGCTTTATGGATGTCGGGGCCAGTCAGCAATTTTGACCTGGAGCTGTACATGGACGCGGCGGGTTCCACTGGGTATGGGACTTTTTATCGTGGGCGGTGGAGCACGGCGCCTTGGCCTGCGTCATGGTCGGTGGCAGGTCTCCTTCGGAACATGGTCCTTTTGGAACTGTTTCCGGTGGCGCTCGCCATGGAGATTTGGGGGGACGCATTCCGGGATTTGAGGGTTCGTCTGCACTGCGATAACATGGCAGTGGTACAGGTGATTAACCGATCCTCGGCTTCCTCGCAGCCGGTGGTTCGGCTGCTGCGACAATTGCTGCTGCGTTGCCTTAAATTGAACGTTTTTCTTTATGCTGTGCACATTCCGGGGGTGGTCAACACGTTAGCTGACGCCTTGTCTCGTTTTCAGTGGGACCGGTTTCAAGAGCTGGCGCCGGAGGCGGAGCAACAAGGGGTCCCGTGTCCCGAGTGGCTGTGGGAGATTGCCTTGGGGTCCTCGCCGGCTGGATCCAACGTTCTGTGAGTGAGGCTACGTGGTCAGCATATTCCAAAGTATGGCTCGAGTGGTGGGAGGTGCTGCGTTTGGCAGAGCTGGATAGCGGGGATCCTGAGGTTTGGTGGGTGGTTCTTTATTTTCTGGCGCGACAGTTTGAGAAGGGTGGGTCGGCGTCTGCCGTGGCTCGCAAGTTGGCCGGCCGTACTCCCTGGCGTTTGGCCAGGTCGGTGGAGCATGTCAACAGGGCCCGCATAAAAGTTAACAAAGCAGTGGGGAAATTTGTCTGTCGCAATGGGGGCGTGGTCGTTAGGCACCTGGAGTTGGAGGTTGAGACCTGGAGGTACTTGCGGGGCTATGGGGTGCACCTAAATGCCGTGGAGACTGACCTGTGGGCTCTGGGGTTGCAGGACGGTATACAGAGGGCGTTGGGGGTGTGGAGGGGCACTCAAGGGTAAGGTTTCACCCTTGGCGTGCGGTGGCGTCTTTTTGTTGGTCTTTGCTGGCAGGTGCAAGAACCTTTAAGTCAAGATAATGGTTCGGGACCCACTGGTGCGTTCCAGTTGAGGTCAGTTTGACTGGAAGGAAACATGGGTACACTGCGGGTAGAGTGTTGTCTCAGAGCTGGAGTTTTGCGGCTGGAGGCCTAGTATGTTTAAATGGGCCCGCAGTGTAGTATTTAGTTGAACATTAAAATGGGGGGCCTCAAAGACCAACAAAAGCTTTAACTGTTTTTTGACGTTTCTGTTTTAAGGAATGGTTTTTCCTTTATGTTAATTTAATTTGAAATTGGTTAATAAAAGGGCTGCTATGGCCAATTTTATTCCACTTACGGTGTCGTCTCGATTATTGGGATAAGGTAAAGGTGAAAGGGTGCAAGTGGGTCGTGGGTTGGCCGTTTAGCCAGGTTTTATAGTGACATCTGTTCTACGCTAGTCATGTGTTCCTACAATCAGAATGCCATTCGGGCTATCCAATGCCCCGAGCACCTTCCAGCGGCTGATGGAGAAGTGTCTAGGAGACCTGAATTTCGAAGCAACCTTGATATACTTGGATGATATCATTGTATACTCCGCTACTTTTCAAGAACACCTAGACCGACTAGGACAGGTACTCAAGCGGTTGCGATCCCATGGCCTGAAAATAAAGCCAAAGAAGTGTCATCTCTTCAAGAGGAAGATAGAGTACCTAGGCCATACGGTGTCCCAAGATGGGGTGCTGCCATCTCAAGACAAAATGGCTGCAATACAACATTGGCCAGCGCCCAGAACACGGGAGTTGAAGGCTTTCCTCGGTCTGACCGGATATTACCGGCGATTCATCAAAGACTACGCAAAGATAGCGGGTCCTCTGAATGAGCTGCAGAGAGGAACAGCTGGGAGGCCCAAGGGTCAAAGTGTCCCCTGGATACTGCCAAGCTGGGAGCCCTGGAGCAGCGTTGGGCAGCTCGCCTTGCCAAGTATGACTTCTCGATGCGCTACCGCTCTGCTACAGAGAACACTAATGCCGATGGTCTGTCGAGGGTTACTTTTGAGACTCCAGTAGGGGATCTGGATGAACAAAAAGAAGAGAATGAAACTCCAGACTTCCGCAGGTTCACACCTCCAGCAGTTGCAACACAGACAAGTGGGGAGGCCCGAGTGCTACCCAAGGCATTAGGAAGAACCAATGAAGAATGGGGCCGAATACAGGATGAAGATGTCGGACTGCGGCAGATGAAAGGTTGGGTTTCCCAGCGAAGAAAACCTGACAGAGAAGAAAGGACTGAGCTTGATGCCGAGATGAAGTCCATTCTACACCAATGGGATAGACTGGAAGTTCATGGAGCTGTTTTGTACCGCAAGTGGCAGCAGCCTGCTGATATAGAGGCAAGGTGGCAGGTAGTAATACCCAGAAGCATGGCACGAGAGGTAGCCAAGGAGGCTCATGAATTTGGAGCGCACTTCGGGCCAGTTAAGACCTTCCAGTGGCTGCAACGCTATGTATATTGTCCACGACTGGAGACCACGGTTGAGGAAGTCTGCCGACAGTGTCGAATGTGTGAACTCACCAAAAGCATCGAACAGAGGGCACCCATGCAGCCCATACAGACCAAAGAACCGCTGGAAGTATTGATGATAGATTATCTTCTCGTGGGACAATCCGCCAGAGGTCCACAATACTGCCTGTTCATGATTGACCACTTCTCTAAATTTGCAGTGGTCACCCCAACTCGAGAGTCTGCAGCTCGGGCCATCTGTCAAGATTTCATCCGAGTCTACGGGTGTCCGAAGCGGATCCATTCAGATCAAGGAGCGTGCTTTCAAGGGAAAGTGATGGAGGAGCTACATCGACTGTATGGCATTGAAAAATCCAGGACAACTCCATATCATCCCCAAGGGAATGGGGCCTGCGAGCGCTTCAACCGGACCTTGCTTCAGATGTTGAGGACATTAGAGGAAGACAAAAGGATGCACTGGCCAGACTACCTCCATGAATTAGTCTGGGCTTACAATAATCGGGTTCACAACACAACCGGGTATACTCCATACATGCTATTGTTCGGCAGAGCTGGCCGGGAAATTGTTGAACTGAATTTAGAAGGGAAAGGGGGGAAGGAGGGCGGGACTTTAAATGAGGCACATGGTGGGGTAACCATGTGTCTCCATCCCAAATTTCATATAGAAAAAAAGCCAAAAGGCAAAATGTTGGGACTTTGTATGAGAGACATGACAATGACAGGGCTAGTCGGTAAAAATATAGTATTTATTATTTTTTGTATATATATATATATATCATATAGTCATAATATACAAAATAAACAATGCATGGTATATAAAAAACTGGAGTAATACAAATGATGAATGGTCCCCAAGCCAGCCTGAAAGAACCAGCATAGCAATAGACAATAATAAAGTAAATTGAGTATGATCATAACATCCATAACTGACGCGTTTCGTGGCCTAGTATCGCCACTTCTTCAAGAGTAGGTGTATGATCCATATCTATAAACAAAAAGATAATACGTATAAAAGTATTTTGCAATTTTGCATAGCATGATGGTCATTAAAAAGCTGAGAGGGGAGGGGAGAGGGAGGGAAAAGCCCCCACAGTCTCACAACTTACATGGTGGCTCCGGCAGTAGCTGGCAATGACGGTGGGACATGGACCCAGTGCCTCCCACGGGAGCTGAGGATGCAGAGGGTCAGCGGAAGAGGCGAATAGCGCCACACACAGGAAGAATTTGTAAGTACAAGTAGCTGCGGTAATATAGGTAGTAACATATACCTGTATCAAATGAGTAGAAACGTATGTTTGTATGAGGACTTCACATAATGTTGCCTATATTGTATCAGTAAAAATTGGAAGAGACTCAAAGTAAATTTGGAGGAAATGAATTAGATGAAAATTATGGAATAAGTGAGAAAGATAAAAATGTAGATAATGACGTTTAACTATATAAATGGGGTGGGGAAGTGTGTGTTATGTGAATTGACCTGGTATAATTATATATGGTGTGAGTAAAAATATAGTAATATGTATGAATTAGTGTGAGTTGAAAATAAATGAAAATATAAAAGTATAAAAATTATAAAAAATATATAAAAATGAGGAAGTGTGGATGTGACTGAATGGTATAAAAGAGGTTGTGCATAATGTGAAAAGAAACAATAATTGAGGAGTGTGTAAGTGGATGAGAGGGTGGAAATGTGAGAGCAAGAGAATAAGTGCCGAAGTAAAGAGAGGAGAGAGAGTGGGATTGGAAAACCAAGTAAGCCAAAAAACCAGAGGATGAACACCACGAGGTGAATGAACATAAGAAAATAGATGTGTGATCCAAAGTGAGTGGTGAAGGTGCAGGAGGTCAGGAGGTGAATACCCAGGAATGGAGTATGAAGGAGTGTGTCTTGCTTTCGCCGAGGACCGCCAAACCAGTAACATCCAGCGTCACGTCGGTGCATACAGTAGATGGGAAGACCCGCGGGAGCGGCTGGCAATGCCGACCGTCCAGCGGGCTCCCTCTATATGCACTGAGATGTGAAACAGTCGTCGGCGTGTCGGCGCCAAAATGACGTCACACGTCGGCGCAGGACGTGGCGCCGATGTGTGGTGGCACCGCCCCCCCGATCACCCAAGTCCAATGGGGTAAGGAGAGGGGGAGGGCATACAGCACACATCGCAGCTCCCGGGAGAGACAGGGGAAGGAAACCCCACCAGCCAGCCAGCCATGTCGGAGCATCCATGCCAAACACCAAAAGTAATGATTAAACAGCAATTGATGACATTATTGTATATAACTACTACATATATCTCAGACATAGATAGAGTTTGTATAAATAAGACTGTCCGTATGACTCAAGTACATCAAGCCCCCAACTGGTCCAGAAAAATTCTGTTATGACACAGTATATGAGGTTTAAAGGAACATAAGCCATCACACGCAATCACTGCACAATAAGCAGAGATGTGTGTGGTCCTGTCAATTAGAGTCATGTCTCTCCATCCCTAATTCATTGGGAAAGGGGGGAAGGAGGGCGGGACTTTAAATGAGGCACATGGTGGGGTAACCATGTGTCTCCATCCCAAATTTCATATAGAAAAAAAGCCAAAAGGCAAAATGTTGGGACTTTGTATGAGAGACATGACAATGACAGGGCTAGTCGGTAAAAATATAGTATTTATTATTTTTTGTATATATATATATATATCATATAGTCATAATATACAAAATAAACAATGCATGGTATATAAAAAACTGGAGTAATACAAATGATGAATGGTCCCCAAGCCAGCCTGAAAGAACCAGCATAGCAATAGACAATAATAAAGTAAATTGAGTATGATCATAACATCCATAACTGACGCGTTTCGTGGCCTAGTATCGCCACTTCTTCAAGAGTAGGTGTATGATCCATATCTATAAACAAAAAGATAATACGTATAAAAGTATTTTGCAATTTTGCATAGCATGATGGTCATTAAAAAGCTGAGAGGGGAGGGGAGAGGGAGGGAAAAGCCCCCACAGTCTCACAACTTACATGGTGGCTCCGGCAGTAGCTGGCAATGACGGTGGGACATGGACCCAGTGCCTCCCACGGGAGCTGAGGATGCAGAGGGTCAGCGGAAGAGGCGAATAGCGCCACACACAGGAAGAATTTGTAAGTACAAGTAGCTGCGGTAATATAGGTAGTAACATATACCTGTATCAAATGAGTAGAAACGTATGTTTGTATGAGGACTTCACATAATGTTGCCTATATTGTATCAGTAAAAATTGGAAGAGACTCAAAGTAAATTTGGAGGAAATGAATTAGATGAAAATTATGGAATAAGTGAGAAAGATAAAAATGTAGATAATGACGTTTAACTATATAAATGGGGTGGGGAAGTGTGTGTTATGTGAATTGACCTGGTATAATTATATATGGTGTGAGTAAAAATATAGTAATATGTATGAATTAGTGTGAGTTGAAAATAAATGAAAATATAAAAGTATAAAAATTATAAAAAATATATAAAAATGAGGAAGTGTGGATGTGACTGAATGGTATAAAAGAGGTTGTGCATAATGTGAAAAGAAACAATAATTGAGGAGTGTGTAAGTGGATGAGAGGGTGGAAATGTGAGAGCAAGAGAATAAGTGCCGAAGTAAAGAGAGGAGAGAGAGTGGGATTGGAAAACCAAGTAAGCCAAAAAACCAGAGGATGAACACCACGAGGTGAATGAACATAAGAAAATAGATGTGTGATCCAAAGTGAGTGGTGAAGGTGCAGGAGGTCAGGAGGTGAATACCCAGGAATGGAGTATGAAGGAGTGTGTCTTGCTTTCGCCGAGGACCGCCAAACCAGTAACATCCAGCGTCACGTCGGTGCATACAGTAGATGGGAAGACCCGCGGGAGCGGCTGGCAATGCCGACCGTCCAGCGGGCTCCCTCTATATGCACTGAGATGTGAAACAGTCGTCGGCGTGTCGGCGCCAAAATGACGTCACACGTCGGCGCAGGACGTGGCGCCGATGTGTGGTGGCACCGCCCCCCCGATCACCCAAGTCCAATGGGGTAAGGAGAGGGGGAGGGCATACAGCACACATCGCAGCTCCCGGGAGAGACAGGGGAAGGAAACCCCACCAGCCAGCTAGCCATGTCGGAGCATCCATGCCAAACACCAAAAGTAATGATTAAACAGCAATTGATGACATTATTGTATATAACTACTACATATATCTCAGACATAGATAGAGTTTGTATAAATAAGACTGTCCGTATGACTCAAGTACATCAAGCCCCCAACTGGTCCAGAAAAATTCTGTTATGACACAGTATATGAGGTTTAAAGGAACATAAGCCATCACACGCAATCACTGCACAATAAGCAGAGATGTGTGTGGTCCTGTCAATTAGAGTCATGTCTCTCCATCCCTAATTCATTGGGAAAGGGGGGAAGGAGGGCGGGACTTTAAATGAGGCACATGGTGGGGTAACCATGTGTCTCCATCCCAAATTTCATATAGAAAAAAAGCCAAAAGGCAAAATGTTGGGACTTTGTATGAGAGACATGACAATGACAGGGCTAGTCGGTAAAAATATAGTATTTATTATTTTTTGTATATATATATATATATATCATATAGTCATAATATACAAAATAAACAATGCATGGTATATAAAAAACTGGAGTAATACAAATGATGAATGGTCCCCAAGCCAGCCTGAAAGAACCAGCATAGCAATAGACAATAATAAAGTAAATTGAGTATGATCATAACATCCATAACTGACGCGTTTCGTGGCCTAGTATCGCCACTTCTTCAAGAGTAGGTGTATGATCCATATCTATAAACAAAAAGATAATACGTATAAAAGTATTTTGCAATTTTGCATAGCATGATGGTCATTAAAAAGCTGAGAGGGGAGGGGAGAGGGAGGGAAAAGCCCCCACAGTCTCACAACTTACATGGTGGCTCCGGCAGTAGCTGGCAATGACGGTGGGACATGGACCCAGTGCCTCCCACGGGAGCTGAGGATGCAGAGGGTCAGCGGAAGAGGCGAATAGCGCCACACACAGGAAGAATTTGTAAGTACAAGTAGCTGCGGTAATATAGGTAGTAACATATACCTGTATCAAATGAGTAGAAACGTATGTTTGTATGAGGACTTCACATAATGTTGCCTATATTGTATCAGTAAAAATTGGAAGAGACTCAAAGTAAATTTGGAGGAAATGAATTAGATGAAAATTATGGAATAAGTGAGAAAGATAAAAATGTAGATAATGACGTTTAACTATATAAATGGGGTGGGGAAGTGTGTGTTATGTGAATTGACCTGGTATAATTATATATGGTGTGAGTAAAAATATAGTAATATGTATGAATTAGTGTGAGTTGAAAATAAATGAAAATATAAAAGTTAAAAATTATAAAAAATATATAAAAATGAGGAAGTGTGGATGTGACTGAATGGTATAAAAGAGGTTGTGCATAATGTGAAAAGAAACAATAATTGAGGAGTGTGTAAGTGGATGAGAGGGTGGAAATGTGAGAGCAAGAGAATAAGTGCCGAAGTAAAGAGAGGAGAGAGAGTGGGATTGGAAAACCAAGTAAGCCAAAAAACCAGAGGATGAACACCACGAGGTGAATGAACATAAGAAAATAGATGTGTGATCCAAAGTGAGTGGTGAAGGTGCAGGAGGTCAGGAGGTGAATACCCAGGAATGGAGTATGAAGGAGTGTGTCTTGCTTTCGCCGAGGACCGCCAAACCAGTAACATCCAGCGTCACGTCGGTGCATACAGTAGATGGGAAGACCCGCGGGAGCGGCTGGCAATGCCGACCGTCCAGCGGGCTCCCTCTATATGCACTGAGATGTGAAACAGTCGTCGGCGTGTCGGCGCCAAAATGACGTCACACGTCGGCGCAGGACGTGGCGCCGATGTGTGGTGGCACCGCCCCCCCGATCACCCAAGTCCAATGGGGTAAGGAGAGGGGGAGGGCATACAGCACACATCGCAGCTCCCGGGAGAGACAGGGGAAGGAAACCCCACCAGCCAGCCAGCCATGTCGGAGCATCCATGCCAAACACCAAAAGTAATGATTAAACAGCAATTGATGACATTATTGTATATAACTACTACATATATCTCAGACATAGATAGAGTTTGTATAAATAAGACTGTCCGTATGACTCAAGTACATCAAGCCCCCAACTGGTCCAGAAAAATTCTGTTATGACACAGTATATGAGGTTTAAAGGAACATAAGCCATCACACGCAATCACTGCACAATAAGCAGAGATGTGTGTGGTCCTGTCAATTAGAGTCATGTCTCTCCATCCCTAATTCATTGGGAAAGGGGGGAAGGAGGGCGGGACTTTAAATGAGGCACATGGTGGGGTAACCATGTGTCTCCATCCCAAATTTCATATAGAAAAAAAGCCAAAAGGCAAAATGTTGGGACTTTGTATGAGAGACATGACAATGACAGGGCTAGTCGGTAAAAATATAGTATTTATTATTTTTTGTATATATATATATATATATATCATATAGTCATAATATACAAAATAAACAATGCATGGTATATAAAAAACTGGAGTAATACAAATGATGAATGGTCCCCAAGCCAGCCTGAAAGAACCAGCATAGCAATAGACAATAATAAAGTAAATTGAGTATGATCATAACATCCATAACTGACGCGTTTCGTGGCCTAGTATCGCCACTTCTTCAAGAGTAGGTGTATATGTTACTACCTATATTACCGCAGCTACTTGTACTTACAAATTCTTCCTGTGTGTGGCGCTATTCGCCTCTTCCGCTGACCCTCTGCATCCTCAGCTCCCGTGGGAGGCACTGGGTCCATGTCCCACCGTCATTGCCAGCTACTGCCGGAGCCACCATGTAAGTTGTGAGACTGTGGGGGCTTTTCCCTCCCTCTCCCCTCCCCTCTCAGCTTTTTAATGACCATCATGCTATGCAAAATTGCAAAATACTTTTATACGTATTATCTTTTTGTTTATAGATATGGATCATACCATTTGTATTACTCCAGTTTTTTATATACCATGCATTGTTTATTTTGTATATTATGACTATATGATATATATATACAAAAAATAATAAATACTATATTTTTACCGACTAGCCCTGTCATTGTCATGTCTCTCATACAAAGTCCCAACATTTTGCCTTTTGGCTTTTTTTCTATATGAAATTTGGGATGGAGACACATGGTTACCCCACCATGTGCCTCATTTAAAGTCCCGCCCTCCTTCCCCCCTTTCCCAATGAATTAGGGATGGAGAGACATGACTCTAATTGACAGGACCACACACATCTCTGCTTATTGTGCAGTGATTGCGTGTGATGGCTTATGTTCCTTTAAACCTCATATACTGTGTCATAACAGAATTTTTCTGGACCAGTTGGGGGCTTGATGTACTTGAGTCATACGGACAGTCTTATTTATACAAACTCTATCTATGTCTGAGATATATGTAGTAGTTATATACAATAATGTCATCAATTGCTGTTTAATCATTACTTTTGGTGTTTGGCATGGATGCTCCGACATGGCTGGCTGGCTGGTGGGGTTTCCTTCCCCTGTCTCTCCCGGGAGCTGCGATGTGTGCTGTATGCCCTCCCCCTCTCCTTACCCCATTGGACTTGGGTGATCGGGGGGGCGGTGCCACCACACATCGGCGCCACGTCCTGCGCCGACGTGTGACGTCATTTTGGCGCCGACACGCCGACGACTGTTTCACATCTCAGTGCATATAGAGGGAGCCCGCTGGACGGTCGGCATTGCCAGCCGCTCCCGCGGGTCTTCCCATCTACTGTATGCACCGACGTGACGCTGGATGTTACTGGTTTGGCGGTCCTCGGCGAAAGCAAGACACACTCCTTCATACTCCATTCCTGGGTATTCACCTCCTGACCTCCTGCACCTTCACCACTCACTTTGGATCACACATCTATTTTCTTATGTTCATTCACCTCGTGGTGTTCATCCTCTGGTTTTTTGGCTTACTTGGTTTTCCAATCCCACTCTCTCTCCTCTCTTTACTTCGGCACTTATTCTCTTGCTCTCACATTTCCACCCTCTCATCCACTTACACACTCCTCAATTATTGTTTCTTTTCACATTATGCACAACCTCTTTTATACCATTCAGTCACATCCACACTTCCTCATTTTTATATATTTTTTATAATTTTTATACTTTTATATTTTCATTTATTTTCAACTCACACTAATTCATACATATTACTATATTTTTACTCACACCATATATAATTATACCAGGTCAATTCACATAACACACACTTCCCCACCCCATTTATATAGTTAAACGTCATTATCTACATTTTTATCTTTCTCACTTATTCCATAATTTTCATCTAATTCATTTCCTCCAAATTTACTTTGAGTCTCTTCCAATTTTTACTGATACAATATAGGCAACATTATGTGAAGTCCTCATACAAACATACGTTTCTACTCATTTGATACAGGTATATGTTACTACCTATATTACCGCAGCTACTTGTACTTACAAATTCTTCCTGTGTGTGGCGCTATTCGCCTCTTCCGCTGACCCTCTGCATCCTCAGCTCCCGTGGGAGGCACTGGGTCCATGTCCCACCGTCATTGCCAGCTACTGCCGGAGCCACCATGTAAGTTGTGAGACTGTGGGGGCTTTTCCCTCCCTCTCCCCTCCCCTCTCAGCTTTTTAATGACCATCATGCTATGCAAAATTGCAAAATACTTTTATACGTATTATCTTTTTGTTTATAGATATGGATCATACACCTACTCTTGAAGAAGTGGCGATACTAGGCCACGAAACGCGTCAGTTATGGATGTTATGATCATACTCAATTTACTTTATTATTGTCTATTGCTATGCTGGTTCTTTCAGGCTGGCTTGGGGACCATTCATCATTTGTATTACTCCAGTTTTTTATATACCATGCATTGTTTATTTTGTATATTATGACTATATGATATATATATATATATACAAAAAATAATAAATACTATATTTTTACCGACTAGCCCTGTCATTGTCATGTCTCTCATACAAAGTCCCAACATTTTGCCTTTTGGCTTTTTTTCTATATGAAATTTGGGATGGAGACACATGGTTACCCCACCATGTGCCTCATTTAAAGTCCCGCCCTCCTTCCCCCCTTTCCCAATGAATTAGGGATGGAGAGACATGACTCTAATTGACAGGACCACACACATCTCTGCTTATTGTGCAGTGATTGCGTGTGATGGCTTATGTTCCTTTAAACCTCATATACTGTGTCATAACAGAATTTTTCTGGACCAGTTGGGGGCTTGATGTACTTGAGTCATACGGACAGTCTTATTTATACAAACTCTATCTATGTCTGAGATATATGTAGTAGTTATATACAATAATGTCATCAATTGCTGTTTAATCATTACTTTTGGTGTTTGGCATGGATGCTCCGACATGGCTGGCTGGCTGGTGGGGTTTCCTTCCCCTGTCTCTCCCGGGAGCTGCGATGTGTGCTGTATGCCCTCCCCCTCTCCTTACCCCATTGGACTTGGGTGATCGGGGGGGCGGTGCCACCACACATCGGCGCCACGTCCTGCGCCGACGTGTGACGTCATTTTGGCGCCGACACGCCGACGACTGTTTCACATCTCAGTGCATATAGAGGGAGCCCGCTGGACGGTCGGCATTGCCAGCCGCTCCCGCGGGTCTTCCCATCTACTGTATGCACCGACGTGACGCTGGATGTTACTGGTTTGGCGGTCCTCGGCGAAAGCAAGACACACTCCTTCATACTCCATTCCTGGGTATTCACCTCCTGACCTCCTGCACCTTCACCACTCACTTTGGATCACACATCTATTTTCTTATGTTCATTCACCTCGTGGTGTTCATCCTCTGGTTTTTTGGCTTACTTGGTTTTCCAATCCCACTCTCTCTCCTCTCTTTACTTCGGCACTTATTCTCTTGCTCTCACATTTCCACCCTCTCATCCACTTACACACTCCTCAATTATTGTTTCTTTTCACATTATGCACAACCTCTTTTATACCATTCAGTCACATCCACACTTCCTCATTTTTATATATTTTTTATAATTTTTATACTTTTATATTTTCATTTATTTTCAACTCACACTAATTCATACATATTACTATATTTTTACTCACACCATATATAATTATACCAGGTCAATTCACATAACACACACTTCCCCACCCCATTTATATAGTTAAACGTCATTATCTACATTTTTATCTTTCTCACTTATTCCATAATTTTCATCTAATTCATTTCCTCCAAATTTACTTTGAGTCTCTTCCAATTTTTACTGATACAATATAGGCAACATTATGTGAAGTCCTCATACAAACATACGTTTCTACTCATTTGATACAGGTATATGTTACTACCTATATTACCGCAGCTACTTGTACTTACAAATTCTTCCTGTGTGTGGCGCTATTCGCCTCTTCCGCTGACCCTCTGCATCCTCAGCTCCCGTGGGAGGCACTGGGTCCATGTCCCACCGTCATTGCCAGCTACTGCCGGAGCCACCATGTAAGTTGTGAGACTGTGGGGGCTTTTCCCTCCCTCTCCCCTCCCCTCTCAGCTTTTTAATGACCATCATGCTATGCAAAATTGCAAAATACTTTTATATGTATTATCTTTTTGTTTATAGATATGGATCATACACCTACTCTTGAAGAAGTGGCGATACTAGGCCACGAAACGCGTCAGTTATGGATGTTATGATCATACTCAATTTACTTTATTATTGTCTATTGCTATGCTGGTTCTTTCAGGCTGGCTTGGGGACCATTCATCATTTGTATTACTCCAGTTTTTTATATACCATGCATTGTTTATTTTGTATATTATGACTATATGATATATATATATATATATACAAAAAATAATAAATACTATATTTTTACCGACTAGCCCTGTCATTGTCATGTCTCTCATACAAAGTCCCAACATTTTGCCTTTTGGCTTTTTTTCTAACTGAATTTAGAACAACCACAGGACTTAATAGAACGATCGACCACCTCATGGTTGAAAGAACACCGTCAGCGGCTCCAGACCATCCGCCGGTTAGCAGGCCAGCGTTTGCAAGGGAGAACTCATACTGACCGTCCTCCCCTCCAGGAGGTTCCGCTGCAACCTGGAGACCGGGTACTGGTGCGGGAGAAACGTCCCAGAGGCAAGTTGAGTGAGCGTTGGGAGGTACAACCTTACAAAGTGATCAGGAGAGTGTACCCCAATGGCCCGGTCTACGAAGTACGGGTGGAAAATGAGGAGTTTGCCTCAAGGATCCTGAGAATAATCCACAGTTGTTGTTGTTGCTTTAAGTGAGGGAATCTTTCTGGACAGGAAGAGGAAGCAGGAAGTTCCTGGGATGGTGTGGTGTCGTGTCTCGATGGCTGTGCTGAGCTGAGAAAAGGGACGGTATGCTGTGGCCTTGAGGGGGCATCTAGACTGTATAATCCAGGGACAGAGCAACAGGATCTTGCCAGAGGAGACAGCGCTGAACTGTGGTACTACGGACTGCAGCTGAGAACCAGAGAAAGAGAGGAGAGAACATCCCAGAGCACCTCAAGCAAATTACAGAGCAAGGGGCCAGACTGCAGTGACCTCCAAGTGACAGAACAAGATAAACAACCTGCAAAGAAACCCAGACCAGTGCATAAGAGACTGCAGCTACAGACAGCAAGGAACAGATCCAGAGACCTTACTGCATCCACCATCACGGAGACTGAGATAAAGCAGCTGTACCTACAGAACTGTGAGTGTGCACCGGTGCTAACCTGTGGCAGGGCATAGAGTAGGTTTCTGTAGACAGAGCGTTGCAGCAACGTGTCCCGGTTAGCGGGAATCAGATAGGATCATATAGCAGAGTAGCCTGTATTCCTGTGTGTGCGTTGGCGGGAGCGCCATTTTATGTATCACGTTGCAGTTAACTTTGCTGTAAACCTATGTAATCTGTTAACATCATTCTCCGGCCATTATACTCTGTTGGTTAATAAAGCCGGTTTCTGCTTCAGCCTCATTGTCTGCTGTACCATACTTGAATTCTGCATTGCAGTCCCCTACTCCTCTGGCCGCTACATAGGCATATACATGAAAACCATGATAAAAGCCCTGCATCATTTAAAAAGTATAATTCGCTTCCTCAGGGGTGGATGCACATCATGCATCTATTAAGTAAAATCATAGTGTAACTAATGTGTATATATACATATATTGAGTATTTAGACTGTATCAGCTTCCTTGTTTTTGTATAACTGTGGGGGGCGTGGCTTGTGAAATGATCACAGAGACCTGTGATCCTATATAGAAGGATCACAGGAGCTCTGTGATCATTGCAGAGAAAAGAAGGGTCAGCTGTGTTCACAACAGCTGCCAGTCCTTCTCTCTCAGCGGGGAGTGATCGCGGGTGTCAGGCGGCAATCGGAGTGCATCGGAGTCCCCGCTGCCCCCTGGTCTTTTAGCAGCCAAATCCTCCGGGGCTTAAGTGGTTAAACTGTATTAAGGTAATAAATTACAAATATTTGTTACTTTAAATTTGCGCCTTTTGCAAAATATTGAAAATCGAACAGACGCAAAAGTGTAAATATCCAAATTTCTCTAAAAATCTGAAGGTTTTCATTTTTCTCCTACAGCTTTCAGAATTTGTGAAAGATCTACAAAACTATACATTTTCTGAAAGCATACGAGGTCTAGAATAAAAAGAAGGTGCTACTGATTTTTTAGGCCACACAGAATTTGCGCAGATGTTTATCAAAGCAATATTTTTGTAAAAAATACACTAAAAGCATTACTGGCAGATAAAAACACAGCTAATTTTACAAAATTCCTGCTGAATTCCTACTAAATATAAAGTCTTATCCTGTGTTGAGTTAATAAATAACAAATCTTTGTAAATTTTACATTGCGCCTTTTTTGCAAAATGGTGAAAAATGAACGTACTTAAAAATTTCTCTAAAAATCTGGAGGTTTTCATAGTTACATAGTTAGTGAGGTTGAAAAAAGACACCAGTCCATCCAGTTCAACCTATGATGAGTGTGTGTATAAGTTACTATGTCAATAGTACATTGTATACCCCTGTATGTTGTGGTCGTTAAGGTGCCCATCTAATAGTTTTGCACCGCTTGTGGAAGAGAATTCCACATCCTTACCGCTCTGATGGTATAGAACCCTTTAGGCCACAGGTGGCAAACAAAAGGCCCGTGGGCTGAATCCGGCCCGCCGGGTATTGTGATGTTGCCCGAGGAGCGGCCCCCAGCCGCCAGCTGCTTTCTGCTGTCACGGAACAAGTCTCCTTGGCAACAGGAGTAAACACACTCTCCTGCACTCTCCTCCTCCTCCTCTCCCTGGCTGTGTGTAGCTGAGCGCATGCGCTGTTGATTCAGCATAGTCTGTCAGTGGCAGAGGTACCTGGCGGCTCCAGTGGCTGTGTGTTCTAATCTGCATCAAGCAGCTGCATCTTGAGGGCAGGATTTTGAGGACTTGTAGCAGTAGTGGCCATGAAAGCATTCTGTAAATGCCATCTTAAATCAGGTAGGAGAGAGTACAGATGTGTGGTTTTCTTTGGAAGGTGGGGGGGAGGGAGGAGAGCTAAAGAGGTTTATAGAAAGATGTGTTTATAGGTGGGGGGGATGGGGCAAAGTGCTGGGTGCAGATGTCCGAACCCAGGATCAGCAGTGGAAATGAGATGTTGCACCAGTGGGCACAGCGCACCTCTGAACCCTGCACTCTGTACATAGTAGACCCCTGAACCCTGCTCTCTGTACGTCGTTACCCCTGAACCCTGCTCTCTGTACGTAGCGCACCCCTGCCCTCTGTACATAACGTGCTGCTGACCCCTGCACTCTGTACATAGTGGACCCCTGAACCCTTCTCTCTGTACGTAGCGGACCCCTGAACCCTGCTCTCTGTACGTTGCGGACCCCTGAACCCTGCTCTCTGTACGTAGCGGACCACTGAACCCTGCTCTCTGTACATAGCGGACCCCTGAACCATGCTCTCTGTACGTAGCGCACACCCCTGAACCCTGCTCTCTGTACATAGCAGACCCCTGAACCCTTCTCTCTGTACGTAGCGGACCCCTTAACCCTGCTCTCTGTACGTAGCAGACCCCTGAATCCTGCTCTCTGTACGTAGCGGACCACTGAACCCTGCTCTCTGTACGTAGCGGACCCCTGAACCCTGCTCTCTGTACGTAGCGCACACCTCTGAACCCTGCTCTCTGTACGTAGTGCACACCTCTGAACCCTGCACTCTGTACATGGCGGACCCCTGAACCCTGCTCTCTGTATGTAGCGCACCCCTGACATCTGTACATAGTGAGCTGCTGAACCCTTCACTCTGTACGTAGAATAATCCTGAGGTAATACTGAACTCTGCACCGTGTACATAATGCAACCCAGCTACAACTGGCCCTTTGATGGCAAATGCATTGCTGATGCAACCCAGCTACAACCGGCCCTTTGAGGGCAAACGCATTGCTGATGTGGCCCATGATGAAATTGAGTTTGACACCCCTGCTTTAGGCAATTTAGGTTGAACTGCTTTTCTTCTCATTTTACCAAATGGCCGTGAGTCCTTTTATATTCCCTTTCACTGAATAGTTTGTCACCAGTACTGTATTTGTACATTGATATCATATCTCCTCTCAAGTGTCTCTTCTCCAGAGAGAATAAGTTCAATGCTTGTAGTCTTTTCTCAGAGCTGTGATCCTCCAGTCGCTTTATTAGCTTTGTTGCCCTTCTCTGGACTCTCTCCAGTTCCAGCACATCCTTCCTGAGGAGCGGTGCCCAGCATAGATGAAAGTCTAATGGCCTACAAGGGAAGGCTCAGCTGGGTGCAATACATTGCATCAAAGAGGGCACGATTTGGCGTAAAAATCCTACATGCTATGCGAATCGTCAATGGGCTACATTTGGAATTCAGTGATATACACTGGAAAAGGAACAAAATTTGATGAAAAATACAGCAATTATGGAATGGCAACATCTTCTGTGCTTTCACTAATTGAGCAATTGCTAAATCAGGGCTATTGTGTAACAACGGAAAACTTTTATGCATCTCCTGAACTTTATAAGGTTCTACAGTAGTGATGTCGCGAACCTAAAATTTGCCGTTCGCGAACGGCGAACCTCCGCAAATGTGCGCGAACCGGGCGAAACGCCATAGACTTCAATAGGCAGGCGAATTTTAATACCCACAGGGACTCTTTCTGGCCACAATAGTGATGGAAAAGTTGTTTCAAGGGGACTAACACCTGGACTTTGGCATGCCGGAGGGGGATCAATGGCAAAACTCCCATGGAAAATTACGTAGTTGACGCAGAGTCGGGTTTTAATCCATAAAGGGCATAAATCTCCTAATATTCCTAAATTGTTTGGAATAACGTGCTTTAAAACATTCAGTGTGTGTATACGATCAGGTATGATGTTGTATCAATCAGGTAGTGTAAGGGTTACGCCCGCTTAACAGTGACAGACCAAATTCTGACAGACCAAACTCCCCGTTTAACAGTCAGTCAGTCCATTTGTACAACCGCAAACTCCCCATTTGCACAAGGTTGGATACCAAGCTAGCCATGTCCCGTTCCTTGTCCTCACTGACGTCATTGAAGGTTTCTTCCTCCACCCAGCCACGTACAACACCAAGGGTCCCCGAAAGGTGACAACAAGCCCCCTGGGATGCCTGCTGTGATTGGTCTTCCACCTCCTCAAAGCCACCTTCCTCCTCTGACTTCTCTTCTTCAGACTCCTCTCTCTGCGTTGCCACAGGTCCAGCAATCGACAACGACAAGGCTGCTTCTGGTGGTGATGGGGACCACAGCTCTTCCTCTTCAGGCGCATCTACGGCCTGATCCAGTACTCTTCGCAGAGCACGCTCCAGAAAAAACACATATGGGATGAGGTCAATGATGTTGCCTTGGGTTTGACTGACCAGGTTTGTCACCTCCGCAAAAGGACGCATGAGCCTACAGCCATTGTGCATGAGCATTCAGTAACACGGCCAAAAAATACCCAGCTTCGCAGAGGCTGTACTCTTTTTTTTTTTTAATTAAAAAAATCTGTTCTTATCAGTTTAATCCCTGTTACGTTACGTCCCCTATCAGGGGCCGGTGTACGGAATAGATTTTAGTAACCGGGAGATGGAAAAAGATGGTTGGTCTGTCCTCTTACTTCCAATTTTGGGCACTGCGCGTGCGCCGTGCAATGTACTGTGCCATCCTATATGAGTGGTGTGTTAAGTGGTACTATTCTTATCAGTTTAATCCCTGTTACGTCCCCTATCAGGGGACGTGTATCGAATAGATTTTAGACAACTGCAAAGAGTTGTCAATAGTTGACACACTCATGACATAAATTTTATTCCTCTATGCGTCAATCTTGCTGTAGTGATGACTGTGCTCATGCGCACGTTTGGGAGATTGCAGGCGATGGCGGTTTTTCAAAGCTTATGGTCGTGCTGAGGTAGTTCAGTGACAATTAAGTGACCCAGAAAACAATGATTCTGCAGTGTGGGCCCATTGTTGGCCTAGTAGGCTTTAATGATCACCCAAGATGATCATAAAGAAAATTAATGTAATTTCTATGAAAAATTATCCAGCGGATCGCTTTTGGTCTGTTCATAATGAAGCAACGACCTTATCATCTGGGGTGTGCCAACATTGCCAGCACACTCCTAGAGGTGAACGCTTGTGATAAGCAAGCCCCTTCACCACAACAAGGTAACGATCACGAAGGGGAATTGACACATGTATGGGCGTTTTTTTGTTTTTTGCAGCCACAGTGTTGCACCAGAGGCCAGAAAAATTAAGCATGTACACATGCCTGAAAAAGTAGGTATTGTTGCAGCTGCTGCTGTAGCAGCGGCCAGAAAAATTGAAGTTTTTCAGGCAGAAAGTTCACTAAAACATTGCGGCTTGAACCGTAGTTGGTGGCGGAGAAGTCACGTAAGTCATCCGGCATGCAGAGATTAAATACAGCAGCGTGTGGACCATTTTTAGCTCAAGGCATCTCATCAGGCCTTTTTTAGTCAAATGCATCCCCCACTGTCATTCCCTTCGGGATCCATGCCTCATTCATCTTAATAAAGGTGAGGTAATCTAGACTTTTTTGACCTAGGCGACTTCTCTTCTCAGTGACAATACCTCCTGCTGCGCTGAAGGTCCTTTCTGACAGGACACTTGAAGCGGGGCAGGACAGAAGTTCTATGGCAAATTGGGATAGCTCAGGCCACAGGTCAAGCCTGCACACCCAGTAGTCAAGGGGTTCATCGCTCCTCAGAGTGTCGATATCTGCAGTTAAGGCAAGGTAGTCTGCTACCTGTCGGTCGAGTCGTTCTCTGAAGGTGGACCCCGAAGGGCTGTGGCGATGCGTAGGGACTTAAAAAGCTCTGCATGTCCTCCATCAACAACATGTCTGTAAAGCGTCCTCTCCTTGCCGGCGTGGTTGTAGTAGGAGGAGGATTACTTTCACCTCTTCCCCTGTTAGATTCCCGTTGTGCTGTGACATCACCCTTATACGCTGTGTAAAGCATACTTTTTAACTTGTTTTGTAACTGCTGCATCCTTTGCAACTGCCGGTAATTCGGTAACATTTCAGACACTTTCTGCTTATACCGGGGGTCTAGTAGCGTGGCCACCCAGTACAGGTCGTTCTCTTTCAGCCTTTTTATACGAGGGTCCCTCAAAAGGCCTGACAGCATGAAAGACCCCATTTGCACAAGGTTGGATGCCGAGCTACTCATGTCCAATTCCTTGTCCTCACTGATCTCATTGAAGGTCTGTTCTTCCCTCCAGCCACGTACAACACCACGGGTACCAGATAGGTGACAACGAGCACCCTGGGATGCCTGCTGTGGTTGGTGTTCCTCCTCCTCAAAGCCACATTCCTCCTCTGACTCCTCTTCCTCAGACTCCTCTTCCAGCGTTGCCACAGGTCCAGCAAGCGATGATAAGGCTGTTTCTGGTGGTGATGGTGACAACTCTTCCTCTTCACGCTCATCTATGGCCTGATCCAGCACTCTTCGCAGGGCACGCTCCAGGAAGAAAACATATGGGATGATGTCGCTGATGGTGCCTTCGGTGCGACTGACTAGGTTTGTCACCTCCTCAAAAGGACGCATGAGCCTACAGGCATTGCGCATGAGCGTCCAGTAACGTGGCAAGAAAATACCCAGCTCTGCAGAGGCTGTCCTAGCACCCCCCCCCCCCCCCGGTCATACAAATACTCGTTGACGGCTTTTTCTTGTTGGAGCAGGCGGTCGAATATTAGGAGTGTTGAATTCCAACATGTCGGGCTGTCGCAAATCAAGCGCTTCACTGGCATGTTGTTTCGCCGCTGAATATCTGAAAAGTGCGCCATGGCCGTGTAGGAAAGCCTAAAAATGGCCACACATCTTCCTGGCCTGCTTGAGGACGTCCTGTAAGCCTGGCTACTTATGCACAAAGTGTTGTACAATCAGATTCAACACATGTGCCATGCACGGTACATGTGTCAACTTGCCCAAATTCAATGCCGCCAACAAATTGCTTCCGTTGTCACACACCACTTTGCCGATCTCCAGTTGGTGCGGGGTCAGCCACTGATCCACCTGTGTGTTCAGGGCGGACAGTAGTGCTGGTCCGGTGTGACTCTCTGCTTTCAGGCAAGCCAACCCCAAGACGGCGTGACACTGTCATATCCGGCATGTGGAATAGCCCCTGGGGATCTGGGGGGTGCAGTTGGTGTGGAGCAAGACGCAACAGCAGAAGAGGACTCAGCCGAGGTTAGCAAAGAGGATGGAGTAGGAGGAGTAGAGGAGGTGGCAGCAGGCCTGCCTGCAAGTCGTGGCGGTGTCACCAACTCCTCTGCAGAGCCACGCATTCCATGCTTGGCAGCCGCCAGCAGGTTTACCCCATGCGCAGTGTAAGTGATATACCTGCCCTGACCGTGCTTTGCATACCAGGTATCAGTGGTTAGATGGACCCTTGCCCCAACACTGTGTGCCAGACATGACATGACTTCCTTTTCCACAATAGAGTACAGGTTGGGGATTGCCTTTTGTGAAAAATTTTTTCGGCCGGGTACCTTCCACTGCGGTGTCCCAATAGCGACAAATTTTTTGAAGGCCTCAGACTCCACCAGCTTGTATGGTAAAAGCTGGCGGGCTAAGAGTTCCGACAAGCCAGCTTTCAGATGCCGGGCAAGGGGGTGACTCTGTGACATTGGCTTCTTACGCTCAAACATTTCCTTGACAGACACCTGACTGTGGGCAGATGAGCAGGAACTGGTGAGAGGCGGAGTGGCGGGTTGTTGATAGGGGGCAAGAAGGACAGCAGTGGTTGATGTGACTGAAGATGCTGGACCAGGAGGAGGATGGTGGCTTTGAGTTTGTGTGCTGCTTGTACTCATGTGTTGATCTCATAGGCGTTTGTGATGTGAGATCATGTGCCTTCGCAAAGCAGTTGTACCTAGGTGGGTGTTGGACTTCCCACGACTCAGTTTCTTTTGGCACAGGTTGCAAATGGCATCGCTATCAGAGGCAGACACACAAAAAAAATGCCACACTGCTGAGCTTTGCAATGACGGCATTCTGGTGGTGGCAACAGCTTGCGTTGATTGGCGTGCTGTCTGGCTGACCCCGGGTGCCGATACATGCTGTCTGACTGTACCACTAGCTCCTTGCGATGACCTCCCCCTGCTTCCAACTCGTCTCCTCCTCCTCTCCGTCTCCCCATCTGAGCTTTCCCCCTCTTCTTCTTCTCTTTGAGCAGGCACCCAGGTGACATCCATGGACACATCGTCATCATCAGCCGCTTCACTTGACAACTCAGCAAAGGCAGCGGCAGCAGCAGGTACAACATCATCATCATCACAATGTACGTCCATGTGTATAATGCTGCCTGACTGAGACATATCCCCGTTATCTACATCCTCTGGCACTAATGGTTGCGCATCACTTATTTCTTCCAACTGATGTGTAAATAACTCCTCTGACAGATCAAGTGAAGCGGCTGTGGTGCTAGTGTTGGTGCCGGTGCCGGCGGGCGGGCGAGTGGTAAATTGAGAGGTGCCCGAAGCTGAGCTGGAGGAGGATGGTGCATCAAGGTTCCGAGCGGAAGCTGTAGAAGATTGGGTGTCCTGTGTAAGCCAGTCAACTATGTCCTCAGAATTTTTTGAGTTCAGGGTACGTGGCTTCTGAACACTGGGCATTATTCTAGGGCCAATTATTGGCATCACAGCACCATGACCACGACGGCCCCTGAGGGGTGGCCTGCCTCTGCCTGTGATTTTTTTTTAGATTTGTGGTACTATGCATGCAAGGTGCTGTGCCACCCTATATGAGTGTTGGGCAGTGGGTACAGTACAGTCTGTGGACCTGACACTCACTGGCAGGCAACTATAAAATATATATATTTTTTTAATTTGCAAGGTGCTGTGCCACCGTTTCTCTGTCGCTCATTGACAGACGCAGTCCTCTTGATTAATAACACATTGGGTTATACTGCCCTCTACAGGAGTAGGACACTAGACGGAAGGAAAACGTTCTGGCCACACCTTAGGGGCAGTCCCAGAGGGTATATCCTCTCTCTCTCTCTGCTACAGGAAGTCAGTTTTTTTCTGTCTAGTTAGGAGTAAGGACCTAAGTTCCTTGCTGGGATCCTTGGTCCTGGCAAGATTTTTTTTTTAGAAAGACTTTTTTTAATAGACAGCTTTTTTTCTCCAGTTGTTCCTGTGAGATCTTCAAGCAAGTACCCTGAACTGGGCGACGGGCTGGATGTTGAGATCCAGTGGTCACCCCAGTCAGCCTGCGAGCACGTGCAGGCCCTAGCTCCACGCTGGGTCGGCCGCGACATAGTCCCACTGGACGGGGACTGACCCTGCGAGTTAAACGTCTCGCCTGGACGCCAACGACGTCACGGCATCCGTATTGGTCAATAGCCCCCCCACTTCGGTGGAGAGGGGTTCTGTCAAGAGTTGGCGCCCGCCTGGTTTCCGGTATGGTGAGTAGAATGTTCCCCCCTCTCCCCCTGACGGATTTGTTGGTGGACGCGGGCCCCTCCCTGGGATGGTCGGACGCTCAGGATCCTGGGTCTCCCCTCTATCCTATCACAGGTCACAGATCCCCCAATTGAGTGTGATTGTGTGAATAAAAGACCAGGAGGCTTGGTTTGGGAGCCGACTATCTAAAGTCACTGTATAGTGGGCACTGTTAAGGGACTATGACTAAGGTCAGTGGCAATACTGTGATGATGGCCATATACAAAGAGCATTCTACCTGATAAGATTGCAAGACAGGCCGATGCCTGTGCCTGGACTACCGCCATCCGCAGGCCGCCATCCTCCCACAGGCTCCCGCAGGCCGCATAGGCCGATAGCTCTTTCATAGGCCGCAGCAGGCCGCTGCCATCTTCCACAGGCCGACGCCATTTTCCCGCAGGTCGCGCGGGGCCGCCATCTTGGCGTAGCCTCGTGTCTCCAGCATGGGGGCGGCCATTTTGGAGATGATCAGCCACCTCGTGGAGAAACATGGGAGGTCCTGGAAGGCGTGTAAAGGGGCGGAGCCGCCTCCTTTACCTGGGAAAAAGGGCCAAAGACTTCCTGTCTAACAGGACAGCGCTGAGGCAGGTTGATGGAAAACTTCTGTGCATCAGGTGGTCAGCCTTGGGGTCTCTCTCTCTCTCTCTGTGGGGTCCAAAAAAAGCAGGTAACACTGAGGGGCGCTGTTGCGCTGGGGGATTACCGAAAAAAAAAAAGTTTTTTTACTTGGCAATTTTTTTGTCGCTGGCAAGTGTCTTGTATAATCATGGACCCTGCCACACATGTATCCCTACCTGATCCCCTCGAGGTGGCCGCAGGACCCTCCAGTACCCCACTTGTAATTGATGCATTATCAACAGTTTTGGAGTCTTTGGTATCCCGGGTGGAGGTGGCCTGTCAGGGACGGGGGTCAAGAAAGCGACCCCGCCTACCCCTATTTCATCTGATACTTCAGATTCGGATTCTGAGCCGGTCACTGCAGCTGCAGGTCCCTCTTCTGGGGCTGCGGTCTCAGGTAATGTCTCCTCAGACAGTGAGGAGGACGTTCCTGCCTCCGCCATAGCACAAGAAGAAGCGTTGGTGGACGCACTAGTTGGGTCGGTCCGGGAAACCTTAAGGCTTGAGGTTATACCGACAGAGGTAACCGAGATGGAAATCCCTTTTGGTACTAGTAAACGTGCCAAAATGGCGAAGGTTTTTCCTTTACCCAAATGTTTTGGTAATAAGATTAAAGAGGAATGGGATCATCCGAAACGAGCTCTGGCTGTTTCCAGACGCATTGCTAGGCGCTATCCGTTTGAGGAATCCCTCATTAAGAAATGGACGGTACCACCAGTGGTGGACCCACCGATTTCCAGACTAAATATGTAACGGAATCCGGACACCACCGACTGGGTATCTCCGCCAGTAACCTGCTTCCTAAAGCTCTGGAACACTGGATCCGTGAATCTGGATATAGTTACCCCAAGAACTAGACAGTAGAAGCTTTGGAGTCATCCAGAATCAAACTGTTTAATCAAACACACAGCACATGGAGATGAACACTTCAGGGACAACCCCTCCCCCTTAGTCACTCAACATACCCATCCCATAATAACAATATAACAATGGAATGCAGGTATTCAACAACAAACCCCCACCCCCACTAGCAAGAGTCTGATTAGTGCAGAGCCGGCCTGACTGGGGTTTTTGGTCACCCTGTGCCCCTTATAGACACAGGGTGATTTACACATAAGAGGGACTGGGGATGCGGGACAAGGAATCTCCCAACCTCCCTAAAGCAATTGGGGTTCCACAAGCCCCCCAACCAAAGTGTCTCCCGTCACATATCTCCCCTTTCGGCAGGAGACTAACATAGAAGGAGACCCCAAACGGGTTGACTTTGAAGTTAGTCCGTAGTTCCAGTCCCCCAATGTCTGCACCCACAAAGTACCCCAAACAAATTGTCCGGAACAGATCGTTACTCACCCAGCCAACCTCTGCCTCTCTTGCAGAATATAACCCCTGCTGGGGAGACGTGTGGACTGGTCCTTCTCCCTGGAGTCCATTTAGCCGCTGGAGAGAAGACAGGGTGACTGGGATCACTCCATCATGCTGTTGGGGATCTGGGCCGACTGCCCAGCATCCCTGGGGTACACAGGAGGAGACAGTAGTCTCATATACTTTTTCTCTATGAAAATCCGTCAATGCATGTACAACAAGGCTGACATCCTCCTGTCCCAATGCCAGACCTTTTTCTGGGGTTGTGTAAGTGGGAACCAAAGTCTCATCCACTACCACAGGGAATCCATCTTCAATTAGTTGGGGGCAGAGGCCAGCAGCGCTCTGCTCTGTTGCCAGCCCGTCTGCTGGGTTGGGGTTGGCGAATACTACCCCCAGAACCTGGTTGGGGGTCTGCTGTAGAGAGGAGGGACTGCTTACCTCCTCCTCCTGGTATTCCTGCGGGGTAGGTTGGGGATCTGGACCGGCCGTCCAGCATCCCTGTAGGTCTGGTGCAGAGACCGCGGTCTCATCTCCACCATTGGGGTCAGGTCTGTTGTCTCCCTGTGGTTGGGGAGAAGGATTAGTTGTCTCTTGTCCCTGGAAGGTACACTGCTGTAGCTGGGGACCTGGGCCGGCTGCCCAGCCTCCCTGTAGGGCCGGTAGAAAGACCTCGGTCCCATCTCCACCTGCCATCGGTGGGTCTTCACAGTACCCCCAGTCTGTACTGTCTCTCCAACCAAGGGGAGACTGTTGTGGGCGGAGGCCAGTAGCGTTCTGCCCAGCTTCCAGCTTTTCCACTGGGAAGTAAATTGAAACATCGGTGACCTTGCACACATCCTTCAGGGGCACCGATTGTTGTATGCAGGGGTCCACAGTGCCATGCTCTGAAGTCAGCTGTTCTGCAGGAGTCTCACCGGGTTGTTCCTCCTCAATAGAAAAGTCTATTAAATCCCCAGTCTCTGGTGGTGTCTGGGGATTGAGATTCACCATCTCCTTTCTGTGGAATCCAGAAGATGTTACTGGTGCTGGGCAGAGGCTAGCAGAGCTCTGCCCTGTTGTCAGCACTTTAGCTTTGGGAACAGCAATCTCCGGAGTTTCCACTGCCGACTCATAGGCATGCTGCTGAACGTGTCCTAGCAGTTTCCTGTATGCCCTTTCCAGATGCTGTTCTTTCCTTAGCAAGTGTTCTAGATCAGGTTCAAGCTCTGAGACCCCTATGAGATGGAGCATAGCCTCTCTGTATTCTCGCAGGTTCCCCTTCATCCCCAAACACATCTGTAAGGCTCTCCCACAGCAATCCAGGGCCACCCAAGTCATATCCCTCGGGAGAGAATTCTTATGTCTCTCCTAAATATTTCTGCTCTGCGTGCCATTGCAGAGCCCGATCCTGATTGTCCAGCTCTATCTCCTGCTGGACCAGCCTGTCCAACTCAGATACCCATTGCTCCTGGGGCCGCTCTCCCAGGAATGCCATCCGCAACTTCCGTTGGTCACTGGCCCGTTCCCCTGGGGTTGGAAAGCACTTTCCCTGGTATATACCAGCAAGCTGGAGGGCTCCAAGCCAGAGCCCCACCCGAATCTGCTGCCTGAGCTCCAGGTATTGATCCGCAGATATTGTCCTGGGGTATACAGAAAGGGAAATCCGCAGCACCCCCTCGAACTCTGATGCCAGGTCCATATCTCCGTTGTAGCCACCAAAGTCTGCTATCCCGATCTTGGATCCCGGTGGAGGTTTGGATGTCCCAGACTGCAGGAAGCATCCCACCACTTGCCACCAATGTGACGGAATCCGGACACCACCGACTGGGTATCTCTGCCAGTAACCTGCTTCCTAAGCTCTGGAACACGGGATCCGTGATTCTGGCTATAGTTACCCCAATAACTAGACAGTACAAGCTTTGGAGTCATCCAGAATCAAACTGTTTAATCAAACACACAGCACATGGAGATGAACACTTCAGGGACAACCCCTCCCCCTTAGTCACTCCACTCAACATACCCTTCCCATAATAACAATATAACAATGGAATGAGGGTATTCAACAACAAACCCCCACCCCCACTAGCAAGAGTCTGATTAGTGCAGAGCCGGCCTGACTGGGGTTTTTGGTCACCCTGTGCCCCTTATAGACACAGGGTGATTTACACATAAGAAGGACTGGGGATGCGGGACAAGGAGTCTCCCAACCTCCCTAAAGCAATTTGGGTTCCACAAGCCCCCCAACCAAAGTAGAGATTTTTAGGAAAAGGGATTTTTAATTTAAGTAATGTCAATTTTAATGAGGAGGAATTAAAACTTTTAGATCTGGGATTAAAATACGCACCTGACAAAAATCTTGATAAATTTGAAGCCTACATAGACTTACAAAAATATGTGCGCAAAATTAACATAAAAAAGTTTTTTGAGATTAAAAAAGACAAGGGAACTACCACTACAACTACACAATTCAAACACACTGCGCTCAAGAATAAGTCTGTTTTTAATCCAAAAAATCCCCACAACGAGAACCTAGAGGTTTTTAAAAGGATGGTGGAGGAGGAAATTAGAATTTTAAAGATTAAAAATAAGAAAGAAAAAGACATATGGGACACCATTAAAAAACTAGAAAAGAAAAAAGGAATTGTTATCAGACCAGCAGATAAGGGCGGAGGTTTGGTGATCCTGAATGAGAAAGATTATGAGGAGGAATTAGAACACCTTCTCAGTGCAGAGGACACCTACAAAAAACTCACAGGGAACCCAAAAGGGAAGTTTACAAAATCCCTAAAAGCCTATATCCAAAAAGGAAAAGACCTAGGCATTCTGAATAAGAAAGAGGCAAAGTACTTACATATAGAAGCAGCTAGGACGCCAATAATCTATTACTTGCCTAAGATACATAAAAATGAGGAAAAACCGCCGGGTCGCCCCATAGTGAGTGGAATTAATTCCATCCACTCTCGATTAGGAGAATATCTGGACAAATATTTGCAACCCTTGGTGCCAAAAGGAAAATCATACCTAAGGGACAGCAAACAACTACTGTCAGAGATTCAGAGTTTAGAAATTACAGAGGAGGACATTTTGGTAACCATAGATGTAAACTCGCTTTATACCAATATAATACAAAAAGATGGATTGGATAGCGTAGAATGGGCCCTTTTTAACCATACAGACCTGAAACATGCACAAATGCACTTTATTTTAGAGGGGCTCAGAATGGCCATGAACTCAAATTATTTCTGGTACAAGGGCCAATATTATGCCCAAACCAAAGGAGTTGCCATGGGGGCTAAGTATGCCCCCAGTGTTGCGAACATTTTCATGCAAAAATGGGAGGAGGAACAGGTTTTCAGCGTTAACAGACCAAACTTAATGTATTATCGAAGATACATAGATGATATTTTTCTAATATGGAGAGGTAGTCAAGAAACACTACAATCTTTCTTCAATGAAATCAGCAGTAACGCTTATGGAATTACGTTTACAGGAAATTGGGACCTTCAAAAAGTGGCATATTTAGATCTGGAATTATTCAAACATGATGGAAAACTGGCAAGCAAAACTTTTTTCAAAAAGACTGACAAGAATGGGTATATCCCAATCAGGAGCTGTCACCATCCCCAGTGGTTGGGGAACATCCCGAAGGGACAACTTCTAAGAATCAGGAGAAATTGCAGCAACTTGCAGGACTATGACATACAAGCCGATATACTTATTCAAAGATTTATTGAAAAAGGCTATAAAAAGAAAGATTTGGAACATTTGAAGAAGTTGGTAAGGAATGAGAAAAGGGAGGACCTTATAAGAGAAAACAAAAGAAAAGAAAAACATAACAAGCATGAATTTGCTTTTATTACTGGTTTCAGTCGGCAACATAAACAACTTGAAGGGATCATAAAAAAGCATTGGCCTATTCTCAAAGCTGATAGAACCTTAAATAAAATTTTACCTAACCAACCGTCCTTTATTTACAGAAGAGCACCTACATTAAAGGATAAGGTGGTGCACAATGTGATAAATCCACCCAAAACTATATCACTCCCTACTAGTATTAATGGCTTTTTTAGATGCCAAAAATGCTTGCCCTGTAGGAATAACAGAAATCAACCTAGGAGAACTAAAGAATTCCGATCCAATGTCACTGGCGTGGAATATAAAATAAAAGAGACTATAACATGCACCAGTACACATGTGACATATGTTGTCGAGTGTCCGTGTCGGCTCCAATATATTGGTAGAACCACGAGACCCCTGTTCGTTAGAATTAGGGAGCATATAAAAAATATAAAAAAGGGCTTTGACAAGCACAGTCTCTCTGGACATTTTAAAGAAGTGCACTCAAAAGACCCCTCCGGCTTAACTTTTTGCGGAATAGACAAAATCAAAGGGGACTGGAGAGGAGGAAACAAAAAGAGAATGATTTCAAAAAACGAAACAAAGTGGATATTTTTAATGAAATCACTGCGACCCGATGGCTTAAACGCTGACATAGATTTGAATTGTTTTATTACAGACGTTTAACCCACGGTACCACCTCTCTTCTCTCTCCTTTTTTTTTGGTGCATTTTTATATATATATATATTTTTTGGTGCATTTTATATATATTTTTTAATATTTTAATATATATTTTTCTAGTGAATTTTTTAATGTATCTCTTCCAGTGTACTTTTAACTTTTTTTAGGCGTTCCCTAATGTTTAAACGGTGTTAAATAATTTTTACCACTTATAACTGGTCCCTACCCATCCTTCCAACATAATTACATAAATCTATAAGCTCTTACAAAGTTTTTTATGTGGCTTTTCCATGGTTTATATATCCTCCTTTTTATATATCTTTTATATATAATTTATTCATGGCACGATAATCACAGTTTCCAAAAATCTCCTCCATTTTATACTCAAAAAATAAATTAATTAATTTTTTAATTTTTACACATATTTTTTCGCACAATTTTACATGATTAATATTCTATCTATATATAATTTATATATTATGGTGTCCCAAGAAAAACCTCCTCTTTTACATATATATATTTTTAATTTTTTAATATTTTTTATCATTTTATTAATATCTCCTGTTAAAAAAAAAAAAAAAATTAAACCTTTGAACGTTCTCATCCAACATCAGATATGACGTCTATTATGTATTAATACTTTTTTCCTCTCAAATTTCAAAAGAAATACACCTTTTTTCCAAAAATCACATTTCTTCATAGAAGCCTTCTCATCCAACATCAGAAAGAAAAAAATCT